>NW_018023930.1:6672-9194 GCF_002006095.1 Pseudomyrmex gracilis | reverse complement strand
CCGCCATACCGGTGCCCGCCGCGTCATATCCTGTGACGCCATCTTCTCGAACCGCCATATTGCCACGTGTGAAGTCGTCATAACGAAGCCCACCGCGTGTGAAGTCGCCATAATGTCGCTTGACGTCATTTCCCGCGTGACGTCATATCCTGTGACGTCAGAGCCACGCCCCCGCGTGACGTCATATCCTGTGACGTCAGAGCCACGCCCTCCGCGTGACGTCATAGTGACGTCACCCCTCCCCTTGTGACATCATACTCCCCCCTTCGCGTGACGTCATAGTGACGTCATACCCTGTGACGTCACGCCCCCCTCCCCTCCATGTGACGTTGCGACCGGAGGCTTCGGGGAGCGGCGTTGACGTCGTGCGGATTCTGAACGAATCACTCAATTCAGAAATGGATCCTTTGTTCGACGCGGCCGTCTCCACAGCGGCGGCTCGACTGCAGGACTTCGAGCAGCGTCTGAGGGAAAGGAGAGAGTTCCAGCGTCGGCGTTCACCTGAAGGCGAGGCGGACCCAAGGAAGCGCAGATCAGCGTCAACCGGCTGAGTGGTGTGAATAGGAGAAGAAGTAATTAAGGACAATCAGTCAATAAAACAAAGTTATTTTTATTTTTTTTTAAGATCTGCAGCAGGGTGCATAAGGCCCTGTCTTGCGTTATGCGTTGTAAGTCTGTTCCGTTTTAGTTTGTTTTTGTTTCTTAGTGTTATTAAAACCTAATCAGGGAAATTTTATTTTGAATAATCCAAGTTGAGTGGGTCACCCGTTTAAAGTGACGTTTAAGTAAGAAACTGTAGTTGTTGTTTGGATCTACTGGGGTGCACTCAGTAGGTTCGTTAGTGTAGGAAAACGTAAGAATTTGCAACAATTGGGATAACTAAAATTGACACCTACCAGGTATGAAGTTACGGCAAAGTTGTGAATTGTGGCCAGAACTTTGCGTGCGAGTTGCGAACCATTGTAAGAACCTTCAGGCCTAATATCAGCAACAATTGATAAGTTTCATTTTTGTATAGGATAGGGTTGCCGTGTATCTACAAAATAAAAGAAATGAGAGAGAATTGTTGATAAAAACACTTGGAAAGTGTTTAGTAGGTCTCCCCGACTGGAAAGTAGTGTAATTTACAACAATTAGGATAGTTTAGTATCATACCTGGGTTACCTCCGGTTTCCGTTTGAGAGGCAAATTGTTACTGAAATTTTGTGTGCGCATTCCTGGATGGACCAACATCACGTCCTGCAAATTTGGTAAACAATTAGGAAGTTTTAGTTTGTAAATGCGTACTTACCTCAGAGATGCGTATCGGGAATAAAACCTAAATTGTTGACAATATTCTTGGGGAGTGTTAGTTGTACCAGTTTAGGATGATCCCCAAAGTTTTATTGACATTAAGGACTTTTAAGTTTGTACCTGATTAGAGATTATACTATCTGGAAAAGTAAAGGCGTGAGTTGTTGGAGAAACTATCTGGAATAGTCGTTGTGAAACTAATAGGGACACTTGCGATCAAAATTTCTAACAATTCGGCTAAATTTTGTTTATACCTGAAAATTTCATTAGTTTGGAAAAAGTCGGTAAAAGTACATGAATACTTACCTGGTGATCCCTTGTGGCATCTGGAACATCCCTGAAACAGAAAAAGTCACAATTAGGCAATTTTGGAAGAACTTATAAAATTTGAATTAATCTGGCTAAGTGTTCATGAAATTCATAGGGAGTGTTTATTTAGTCATAAATAAACAGTCCGCGTCAAAATTTTCAACAATTCGGCAATTTCAAAATTATACCATATAAAACTGTAAAAGTAATGAATTGTTAGCGAAATGTTGAGGAGAAGTTTCGGAAAGCCTGGGAAGTCATCCCCAGAAGTTCCATCTACTTTCCACANTGACTACGCCAGATAGGTTGTGCGCGTGCGCCAGAGTGGGGGAAGCGTCGTGGCAAGACCAGCCGCTCCTCCTAGTCAGTCGATCTCGAGCGCTCATACTGAGCACATCGTATGGTGTTCTTTTGCGCGTTATTACAACGAGTCTACTCAATAAGTGTATTTAACACAAGTGTCTGCAGCGTTGCTGTAAATAAAGTGACATTATAATATTAAACTACAAACGTTACTTATTTCTTTAACTCATATTCAAGACCGATTTCCTGCGTGTCCGACGACCGTCGAACTATCTCAAACGGCGTGCCGACAAAGAACTCTGAGTGACCAACACGGTAAATCCTTTGTGTTATTCGGGCTGTGTTGTGATCCTTCCTGCTTGGCGGTGAAAGTCGGTGGCGACCGGGACAGTTTTTTTACAAAATCACCAAGTCCGTCCGGTCACAACGTCATCCCTCCCCCTGTGACGTCATACCTCCCTCCCCCTGTGACATCATACCTCCCCTCCGTGTGACGTCACCCCTACCCCTGTGACGTCATACCCCGCACCGGGCGTGTTCCGTTTGACCACAGTACGATTCGACACCGCTCGATTCGACACAGATTTATTCGACACGAAATTATTCGACACCGTACG
>NW_018023930.1:2509-6317 GCF_002006095.1 Pseudomyrmex gracilis | reverse complement strand
GTGTCGAATACTTTGGTGTCGAATAAATCTGTGTCGAATCGAGCGGTGTCGAATCGTACTGTGGTCAATAGAGTATCACCCTCTCGCACCCCCCCTCGGAGCCCCTGGGTTAGAACCGGCCTTATAACACTACTTGTACACATATGTTTTATTTTATTTATTTAACTTAATCCTTGCCTTTCGGTTTTGGATGGCTTCCGGTTGCTTTACACTTTACATTTCTTACATTTTATCTATTTACATTTTTTACCTCTTTACATCTTAATCTTTACCCGAAATAACTTTCATTTTCATTTTTATTTTAGCCTATTAACATTTTAACCTTTTAACATTTTAACATTTTAACACCTATAACACATATAAAACAGATAATATAATATATTCTATTATAATATATGACACCTTAGTATCGTAATATAGTAGTAATTAATTTATTATAATACTGCTAATTATCACTGTTCTTATTCCTATTCCTATTCCTAGTATTGCTTTTCCCCTTTCTCATTACTCGCCGTTCGTACTGTTTTTGCACTTAATATCACTCTGTTTATCCCCTATTTATCTCTGCTTCTTTGGTATTCTTTTTTTTTCTTTTCTCTTTTTTCCACCCCTTCTTTCTCTTTCTTATCTTTCATTTCTTTTTCTTTTTCTTTCCTTATTTTATCTATTCTCCTCATTGCTTCACAGTTTTTCCCATCTTCACTTAAAAATCTTCTTCTGATATTTCTTCTTTCGTTTTTGCGCAATTCTTCAATACATGTGTTAGGTTGTGACCGGACGGGACTACGTTTCGCGTACTGACTTTCGGTCGCCACCTACTTTAACCAACCAAGTAGGAAGGATATGACTTTTTTAGTCTGTTTTAGGAACGGACTCACCAGACAAACTAAATCCGACCTTGCCGCCCTCGCCTTTGGATCTCCTCAGCTTATGGATTCCGGACGATAGTTGCTGACAACGGATCTCTGGTACGGTCTCTGTCTTTTCGAAAATGATGTGGTGGAAAACAATCACACACACAAAATTTGTAGTTTGTAAAGTTTATGTGAGTTTATTAACACTTGTAATAACAATTTTTTTTGTGTTACAGATTGACATATAGGACGCGTGTTTCACAACCGATTTCGGTATCGCGATCCTTATTACGTACAATACTTTTAATACTTATAATGAGTGCAATGCGTGTTTATACAGCCGATTTTGTCGGTGGCACATTAAATGTGTGTTTGGACATCCGATCTTTTCGGTGGCGCAAATGCTACTGACCCGCGGCGCGCTTGGCTTTGCCAAGTCACCGCGTCATCCCCACTCTTCACTCACGCACGCGCACGATCCAGACAAAAAATAAGATTTTCGAAAAACGATAAATTTTGACTTGAGACGTTTCTTTGGTCACAAATAGACGCTCTGGTTCAATTTTGCCAAAAACTAAAATTTTTCCCAAAGTTAGGTTTTCGACCTAACAGGTGCATTTTTTAGACATGTGAAACTTTGACTAAACACGACGAGTTTACCTTAGAAAATCCTATTTCCATTCTTACTTTACCAAAATCGCAAAGTTAGCGTTTTGTCACAAACAGATGTAAACGCCTAACTTCTTAACCGCCGCTTAAACCATGCGAGGTACGTAATTTTACGCAGAATTGCATTCCGGCGCAGTTTCGCTAAACATGACAATTTTTACCCACACCTATGGTAAGTACCTAACATACCAACTTTTTGATAAAATTTGGCGAGGCACCTTTTCCACCGCAGAATTACTTACTGACGAGGTTTTGCCTCCAATCACACTCTGGTCCAGGGTTAGGCTGTTTCTCGACGAGTCAAGGTTAGCACCTAACACCTTGACCGTGGGCGAATCTTCGTAATTCATCCTTTCTAACGAACTCCTATTCACTCACCAAGTTTTATCAAAAACTGGAATTTTGTGAAAACCTAACACCTTGAGTTCACAGTCGGTTAGGATGGCAAAACACCGAACTATGCGCGAAGACCGCACGATCGCTTAACTTACGCTAGAACAATACGTACTCATAACTTTTGCTACAACTACTCCTGTCCACCTCAAATGACGTTAGGCCACGGTTAGTCCGTGAAAAGGCTAACCCTACGGTTTTGTTCAAAACTCGCTTTGAACGCTTAGAGAGCCTAAACAAACCACGCGCGCGACAACTTTAACACTTTAAGAAAACTGTTAACCCCAAAACTAACACTTAAGAAAATTGTCCCCTTCGGACAAACGAAACTAACAATTTCAATTTTGAGTGAAACCACCAGTTGTCACATCGACATCAGTCAGGCTTACTGATTAAGTTTAACCAACAACTCAAGTTGACAACAAATTCTTACTAACCCTCTTTTTTGTTTCAGGTGATCGTCGCGGGATCCTTAGGATGACGTGGACCCATCCGGACTATGTGAAAAACCCGAATGCACGTAAGTATCACACTAAACCTTTGTTTACTTTCAGACTCAAGTTTTCAACAAGTTAGTCCAAAAACACCTGTTACCAGAAAGCTAGTCTCCTAACTCTACTTTGGGCAGCAAGCCTAACTTTTCGTCAGACTTTGAATTTCGACCCAAGCTTTAGTTCCTTGCAAAAAGTGCTCATACAACTTAACTTCAGAATTCCATTCATCACTGAAATTGTTAGTTGCACAAACCTTGTCAAACTTACAAAACGTCGGTCTAGCGAGTTACCCCCAACCTCGTGGGAACATTCAAAACCAAAACAAAACAAAAACTTAAAACAACACCATCAAAACTTAAAAACAAACCTGGTAGATTTTTTGATTACGTTACAGAGGGTATTACACACCCCGAGCGCAAACAAAATAAGATTCTCGACTACACATACTAACTTACGCTCGCTCTATACACAACTAAAAAAAATATATCTTTGGCTGATTGCCTTTAAGATTGTCACTTTCGGTCGTTACCATCCTCCATGCCGGCCTGACGAGGTCCGATGCTCCCTCTGTGCTGGAACTGGAGCGTCCAAGCCCGTCAGTTGCAAGGTCCTCTATTTCTACTCCGCATATTCTACACATCCTTTCCACCTCTGTTAGCCAGTGTTGGTTCCCTTTCATTTCGTTCCCGCATCTGTATCTTGCTATCCTTGTCCTTTCCTTCTTGTTTTTCTTTCCTTTTAAGTATGCCGGTGCTGCTTCTGTTTTTGCTTTTTTATAGCTGACGTTGTACCTCGATTCCTCCATCTTTTTCCTTCTTTCCTCCTTATCTTTCTCTTTTATTTTCTCTACTATTTCTTGCACTATCTTCTTCATCTCCTCCCTCTCTCTCTTCTCTTTCAACTCCTCCTTGTTAATACCCACGTCTTTCATCACCTCTTTTCTCCATTTCTCCCACCTACTTTCTTCCCCTCTCTCTATTTCTTTCGTGCATTCTACCACTAGCTTCTTTTTCGACTGCCGTGCCTCCTCTTCATATTTCACCGCTCTTTTTATGGCCTCCAGTCTTAGTTTCTTCATTTTTGTCTCCTCTTTTACAATATAATTCGGCGTTCTTCTATCCAATCCCAGTATCCACTTTATGTATTTTCTCGTCACTTTATTCAGTCTTTCTTCCTTCTTCCACTCCCATATTTTTGCGCCATATAATGCCACACTACCCACCAAAGCGTTGTACATTTTCATCCTTCTTCTGTAGTTTTCTTTAAATAATCTTTCCCCGATGCTCTACGTCTTCTTCATCGCGGGCGTGTTCCGTTTGACCACAGTACGATTCGACACCGCTCGATTCGACACAGATTTATTCGACACGAAATTATTCGACACCGTACGATTCGACA
>NW_018023930.1:0-1699 GCF_002006095.1 Pseudomyrmex gracilis | reverse complement strand
TTCTGGGCTTAAAATCATTCCTTTTCCTTCTAAATACTTCCTGAACCTTCTCATCATATTCTTCAGTTCTTGTTCGCTCCTTGCCAGCAGCACAATGTCATCCGCGTAAGTAATCGTCCAGACTTTTTCTTTACTTGTTGAATCTCCACCAAATTGCTCTTTCCTCAGTTCTGCTTCCAAATCCATCATATACACGTTGAACAGTGTTGGGCTCATAGGACATCCCTGTCTGACTCCACTTCTCGTCCAGAACTCTTCCGACTTTCCTTTTCCTACTTTCACTTTGTTTTTTGTTTCTTTATAGGTCTTCATCATTCTTTTTCTTAGCTGTTCTCCAATCCTCGTCTTTTTCAGCATATCTCCTAGTTTAACCCTATCCGCCTTGTCAAACGCCGCTTTTAGATCAGCGAAGAATGCGAAGATCTTCCCTTTATTTTTTGCTATTTCTTTGTTTACCATGAAGTTTAGGATATAAATTGCGTTCGTCGTGCTTTTTCCAGCCCTGAAATCAAACTGTCCTTCTTCTAATTTTTTCTCTACTTCCCTCTTCAATCTTTCATTTAGGATGTTTGCATATATCTTGTACGACGTATCCATCAGGGTCACCTCTCTGTAGTTCTTTACTTCGCTTTTCTCTCCTTTTTTGAATATGGGGCTAATTATCCCTCTATTCCACTCTTCAGGTATTCCTCCTTTCCTCCATATTTTCCTTATAAATTTTAGAAATAATTCGCCTATTCTCTTTGGCATTAGTCTCCACGCTTCATTCTCTATTCCATTTTCTCCTGGTGCCTTTCCTTTCTTCAGCTTTCTTAGTTGTTTCACTAGTTCTTCCTTTGTTATTTCTTCTATCTCCTTATTACTTTTTCCTTTCCTATTCTCTTCTTCTCGTTTCTCTTCCTCTTCCATCATCACTCTCTCCTTTGTTCCCCCTAGTAGCTCCATAAAATGATATTTGATGCTTTCGCGGTGTGTAGTATTAACATACAAAGATGTTTTTTTGGGTTTGAACCGCGTTAGTGTCATTTTTATACCGACGTTTCGTGAACATTACAGCTCACTTCATCAGGGTTTGAAGAGCAGCCTGATACTGAGATGCTCTTGGTCAGGTGTCCCTTTTTATAGCGCTAGATTGAAGTGGAAGGGGTGTGGTGGAGGAAGGGTAGAATGGTAAGAAGGAGGGGAGGATGTGTTTATGGCAAGATGGAATGCCATAGTGAACTAGTCATATGTCCATTGTCTTTATTGAGATTGTTTGGATGTTTGTATATCTCCAGAGATTCTGTATATTTTCTAGGGAAGTAAGCCCTAATTTTGTTTAGTACTTGGGTTTGGTCAAACATAATTTTGTGACCAGTTTCCAAATGATGTCCTGCTAATGCCGATTGTGAGTAATGTTTTAGACGTACTGCCGACTGATGTTCTTTTAGTCGTGTACTTATCATTCTACCAGTTTTACCTATGTATACTGTACCGCATGAACAAGATATTTTGTACACTCCTGGTGTATCTAATGGCGGTCTTTTGTTTTTTGGATTGTTAAGAATCTGTCNTAGTTTATTCGGTGGTTTGTAGATCGTTTGTATGTTGTGTTTGTTCAGGATTCTGCCAATTTTATCTGTGACACCCTTTATGTATGGGAGGTAAGTGGTTCGTTTCTTTAAGTTTGTTGTTTGTTCTGGTGCTGGTGTATTTTGAG
>NW_018023929.1:2531-9139 GCF_002006095.1 Pseudomyrmex gracilis | reverse complement strand
CCAGGAGACACACCGTCCAGGTACCCCGGTCCGTCAGAGAAGACGTCGTACGCGTCGAGGAGGCAGAAACTACCACCTGAGAAATCTATTAAGGAATTACTCGCGTGACGGACAGTTTGACCCGTTATCCTTGGAAGCAACCAACACGCGTCCAACAAATTCAGCAGAACATTCCGCTAGATCCGCTCCGTGCGTTGTAACTAATATAACAACTCTTAGAAATCATCGCGTCACTATTAGACCCGGGTGGAAACTAATAAAAATCACTAAGCCAAAAGTGGTGTATCCGGCAACGATTCCGCCATCAGACCCGCGGTTTAAGGTTTATATAGAGAAAAGACGAGAGGCATTGTATTCGAAAAAGGGAGTTAATAATAAATAACTTTACTATTTTTGGGAATACTTGAGTTTGTGATTCTTTTGGTAACTAACTTTGGAAATACGTCGGTAATAAAACAGCGGTCGGTAATTCAAGAAACTGTCGGTAACCACACGGCAGTCGGTAACTGTTGGTAACCACAATCAGTAACAGTCAGGAATAAAATACCAATCGGTAATAATCAGTCCAGTTATCTTCCCGACCAAAATCCTCATTCTCCGCCCCGGTAAAGCCAGTACGGCTGACCATAAAGGGAGAACGTACGTTCGACAAGAGTAAACGGTTTCGTCGAACCGTGACCTTGAATACTTGGACGTAACAAGGGCGCCGTCCAAGCCAAAATGGACAACGTCCTTTAAGAAAACGGTCGCTTGCAGGGCGAGGTTAACGCCCTGCACGGCAAACTCCGCAACTTGAGGCGAGATCTCATGTCTTTAAAGAAAGAGCGGTTATAGGGGGCGAGAAGCCGTAAGAAACGGTCTTCCGGCCGCCGGTCCCCGCTTTCTCCTGCTCCATCCCCGCGGGTGGTTACCTCGCCACCGGGACCTTCCGTGCCGCCGGAGCCGGAGGGCTCCTGGGCGGCGACTCCTCTTTTTCCGGTGGAGGAAAGACAAAGCAAGGGGAGCGCTCGGTATCGCCTGTGGCGTACCGGACGCCCACTCATCCGCCCACAAATACACTACCAAGCCCCAAGTCTTTCAGGGAGGTGGAAGGCCGCATCATGGACGCGATGCGCTCTTAATTGTTCATTTTTTGGGAGCAAATGTCCCAGCGGCTCTCTCGCCCGTCCCTGAGGGCAGGAGGAAGGGAAGTCTCACCTCCCCTTCCTCTGGGCAAGAAAACAGCGCCCAGCGGCGCAACCGCGAAGAGCGGCGCCGGCACTCCGGCCATAGCCGGCCCTTCGCGTAAAGCCCCTCTTCTTTCTTCTTCCTCCGCAAAGGGGAAGAAAAATAAAAATAAAAAAAAAACAAAAGGCGGAGAGGGAGACATGCAGGTCTAGCCGGCGGTGCCACCACAGGCCGCCCGCCGCGTGGACCCGGCCCCACCAAGCCAATCCACGCCGGAGTCTCTGCGGCCGAGCCTAGGATCTTTTGGTTTCAGGTGGTCGGCCGCAAACACAAGAAAAAGGAGGCGCAAGTTGCAGCCTCCACCTCAAAAAGTGCGGAAGGGAGACCCGTTGGTCCCAGGGGCTGTTAGGCCCGGGCAACGCGCCACCCGCCCTAAAGTCGGGAAATCTCCCCGCTTTGCGGCCATCACGATAACCGCCAACGCCCAAAGTGCAGACGTGGCAGCGGCGGTAGCCTGGATGCGGCGCAGGATTAAGTTGTCGGACCTTGGAATTTCCGAAGTCCGGCCTAAGAGAGCCGTCACCGGGGTTCTTATAATGGAGATCCCCGATGAAGGCAACGAGACCAGGGCAGACCGGCTACACAAAGCCATGTCCGCATTGGCCGGAGAACTGGGGGTGACGGTCACAAGGCCCGTGAAGATTTGTGAGTTGCGAGTCAGGGGCCTCGATGATTCTATCACTCCCGAGGAAATTGAGCAGCCTGTGGTGGCTGTTGGAGGTTGTCGGCCGACCGATATAAAGGTCGGCCGAGCTCGCGCTTTACTCAAGGAGCTATCTACAGCGTGGGTCCGGTGTTTGGTCGCCGCAGGGCGCAAGATCACGGACGCCGGATCACTCAGGGTAGGGTGGATCAAGGCCCCGGTTGAGGTACTTGAGCGACGGCCCCTACAGTGCTACCGCTGCCTTCGGCGCGGGCACGTCATAGCGACGTGCACGTACACCGCTCCGGGAGAGAGCAGAAGGGGCCGGTGCTACCGGTGCGGAGAGAGAGGCCACGGCGTCGCGACTTGCGACGCGGCCCCTCGGTTCCCGCTGTGCGCCGATCTTGGCCGGCCCGCGGCCCACCAACGTGGCGGCAAAGCTTGCGCACCGATCCCCCGAGGGGGAGCCCAGAGGGTGCAAAGAGCCGCCAGGGGTGGCGGGAACAAGTCTGCTACCCCACAGACAGGTGCAATTGCCGGCACCGTAACACCCGCGCCGGCAACATAGGGGGGGACCACCCAGCCCTCTACAAGTAATGCTCTAGAAGAAGTGATGGAGGTGGAGACGCCACCCGTTTTACAAAAACAGTGAACACCCCACTCCTCCTCTAATGCAACCTGAATTACTCCCGGGGTGCGCAAGATCTCATGATCTAGTACCTTGCGGAGTGGGACGGGATTCTGGCAGTGGCAGCCGAACCGTACAACGTCCTCTGGAGAGGAGCAACGGACACCTCGTCGTACAGTGGGAGGAATTGATCGGGGAATACTTCTCGCTATCGAGGCCCTTCCTCGAATGTCAAAGGTACGTGGGCAAGCTCGAGCTAGCCGTGAAACGACACTCGGCTCGCCAGGTGTTGGTCCTGGGAGACTTCAATGCCAAGTCGCAGACTTGGAGATCCCCAGGACTGACGGCAGAGAAAGGGTCTTAGAAAACACCTGCTGCCTGCGAACTCACGGTTGTCAACGTGGGCTCGCAACACACGTGCGTCAGGCACAATGGGGGTTTAATTGTTGATGTGACGTTTGCGTCGACTCCCCTCGCCGCGCATGGGGTGTCCGAATGACGCGTCAGGGATGACACGGAGACCCTCAGTGATCACCGGTATATCACAATGAGGGTCGAAGTGCTCCCTGCCCGCCTTCGGGGTTGCCGGGCGGGAAGGAGGCCCCGGCCCAGAGGGTGGGTCCTGCAGGAACTAGACTCAAAGTCCGGTGCTGTTCAGATCGCGGCCTGGACTGAACCACCGGCCGGATCGCGTGATCTCCAAGAAGAACTTCGGTGGTTTCAGGGAGCGCTAGAGAGTATCTGCAATACTGCAATGCCGCGCTCCCGGGAGGTCGGTGTACTAGTGGACGGAGGAAATCGCAGGTCTGCGAACCGAATGCCTCTGTTGCAACCCCTGGTATACCCATGTCCGTCGTCGTTTTCCCGGCAACAACGAGGCGGTTAGGTCAGCGAAGATGGCGTGAGAGAATTACCGCGCAGCGTGCGAGGCCGTCCAAGTTGCCATCTCCACGGCAAAGTCCAAAGCGTGCACAGAGCTCGTCGAGACTCTAGACTCTGATCCGTGGAATCGCCCGTATAGGGTCGTAATAGAAAAGTTGCGGCCTTGGACGCCCCCAAAAACGGAGAGTCTGGACCCCCATCTCTTAGAGAGGGTCGTGTCAACGCTCCAGGAAAGGGCGAGTGGCCCTCTCTGGAGCCTTCGGCGGACCAGCCAGTGGAATGGTCTCGGAAGACAAGCTCCGCCGGACCGTTCGTCGGATACCGCGTAAGAATATTGTGCCAGGCCCCAACGGCGTGCCCGGAAAAGTGTTGGGCTTCACCTTCGGACAGGGTCCCCTGGGTGATCGTCTCAGGCAGATATTTACAGATTGCCTGAGACAAAGCTGGTTCCCCTTAATCTGGAAAAAAGCCAACCTCGTGCTCCTCCGCAAAGGTGGCAGGCCCGCGGACTCACCGTCCGCGTACCGGCCGATCTGTTTGCTCGATGAGGCAGGCAAGCTCTTAGAGCAAATTGTTACCGCACGCCTCATTGAGCATCTGTCGCGGGTAGGTCCCGACCTGGCCGCTGCCAGTATGGCTTCCGTGAGGGACGATCAACGGTCGATGTCGTCTTTCGACTCAAGTCCCTCACGGAGACGTCAGTCAGGCAGGGGGGAAGGACGTTGGCGGTGTCACTGGACATCTCCAACGCCATTAACTCCTTCCCCTGAAACAATATAGGGTGGGCCCTAGGACGTCACTGGGTCCCACCCTACCTAAGTAGGATCCTCGGGGACTACTTTCGGTAGGAAGATCAAGTACACGGGCCGGTATAAATCACCACTGAGTAGGGAGATGTACCGCAAGGTTCCGCAGAGGTCTGTCTTGGGCCCCCTGTTGTGGGATCTCGGGTACATTGTAGTGATTCAGGCCGCGTTGCCCAGAGGCCTGGGTGCCATCTGTTATGCAAATGACACTCTTGTTGTGGCCTCTGATGCAACTTGGGAGGAAGCACAAGGTATGACCGAAGTAGGCACTAATTGTGTTGTCGGCCGAATTGAGAAGCTGGGTCTCAAGGTGGCTGTCCACAAGACGAAAGCTATGTGGTTCCATAGCCCCTGTTGTGGACGGCCCAGAAATGCCAGCCTCCGCGTAGGTGAGGCTAGGGTCGAGGTGGGTACGACCATTAAGTACCTTGGATTGTACCTTGACCCGAGATGGCGCTTTGGCGAGCACTTTGCTAGCCTGGCTCCCCAAGTACGCACCGTGGCTAACTTCTTGGCCCGGTTGCTGCCAAACCTCGGGGGACCGCGGCAGATGGTCCGCCGTCTCTATGTGAACGTTGTTCACTCGGTGGTCCTTTACAGGCACCGTTGTGGGCGAAAGCCGCAGCGAGGGCGGGGGCGCTGAGCGCGTTTGCTCAACTCCGCGCCGCCCAGAAAGTCATCGCCTTCCGCGCCATATGCAGCATTCGCACAGTGTGTTGGCGGGAGTACCTCCATTAGCCCTCCTGACAAAAATGTACTCGACAAGATATGCTTGCCGAGTCGAGCTGCTACAGGAAAGCGTTGCAGATAACATCTTGCAGGAAACTTTTGCCAGTGCAAAGCGCCAGGCCAGACAACACCTGCTCCTCGATTGGGAGCACTTGGACGAATCGCGCGCGGCCATCCAAGAAGTCGTCGTGGTGGTTCGACCCTATCTCGAGGTGTGGCTAGAGAACGTAGTTGGCCACTTCACCTACAGGGTAACTCAGGTGCTCACCGGGCATGGATGCTTCGGGGAATACCTGAGTCGCATAAAAAGGAGCCGACGACAGTGTCACCAGAGTGGCGCGGCCAGCGACTCGGTGGAGCACACCGTGAAGGAGTGCCCACGGTGGGCAAAAGACCGCCGAGCGCTGGTCGACGCGATTGGACCGGACTTGTCCCTGGAGGGCCTAATGCAAGTATTGGCCTCCGGAGACAAAGACCGGCGAGAGGCAGTGATCTCTTTCTGCTCCATTGTGATGTAGCAGAAGGAGGAAGAAGAACGGGAGCGAGAGAAGGCACCCGTCCTTCGGCGGGGACCTCGGGGGCGCGTGCGGGCAGGTTGCAGAATTATATGCGCTCCCCGCGCGCGTCCTCGGGATCTGGGGTCCCAATAACAGTAGTTGCCTCCTCTCTTCTCCCTGGGGGAAATAGGAAGAGAGCCGGGGCGGCGGGCGTTGGTGGGAGCCGGCTCTCACTGTTAATCCGTCGCTCCCGCGGGACATCTCGGAACGAGAATAAACGAGGCGGTGGCTTAACTTCCGGAGTGATACCGTCCACTCCGACTTGTGCCCATCGGAACGACTCTGGCCACCGCGGGGGCCGTGAGGATAAGGATCCTGATCTGTCCTGCACGCGGCCCCACGTGAAGGGGCAGCGGAGCGGTGGGTGTCCCGCTCCGCCGCCAAGGGAGCAATACAAAAGGGAGGAGCGCTAGCACCTCCTCTCCAAGAGGTCAAGCCCGAGGGAAAAACCAAGGGGCAAGAAGACACCCCGTGAGGTTTTAGTGGGTACACCTTCCACTCCTGACCATCAGACCAGGTAGGGGAGAGATTCCCACATAACTCTGGCCCTCACCCCCGAGGGACAGGATATATTAAAATCGATATCTACACAAATCGCGTTTGAGTACCTACTTTGAGACTTTTATCTAAACAATATAACACAACACGTTGTTTAAAGTACATTCCGTTCAAACATATAATTATTTTACCTAAAATTATTCTTGTCTACGTTTTTAGTCGTTGAACGATACAAGCTACAAAAAGTTCACGTACTTACAAATATTAGATGTTCGAACAAAATAAAGAGTCACTAACTTGTGATGTGTCCCATTCTTTAAATATAAAATTTCCAATTAAAAGCAAAAACAAATTGTTACTTTACACTAAGCTTTACCTTCGCGAACCTGAAAGTAGCTCCTACGTGCTGTATACAACAACCTATTATATGTTATATCTCTGTAATAAGTTTTGCATATTATAAAAGCATTTTATTCTCTGCATCTAAATGCATCACCAAATAACAAATGTTTTACCGCATAAATCGATTGAGCACCTAATTTTTTTAACCACGTTTACTCTTGTACGCTCGAGCGCGTCCAGCGACTAAGTCCCGTCATACGCTAACTTTGCGACCGCGTAACTCCGGTATCGTTCGA
>NW_018023929.1:0-1846 GCF_002006095.1 Pseudomyrmex gracilis | reverse complement strand
GCTAACTTTGCGACCGCGTAACTCCGGTATCGTTCGAGCACCTAATTCGAAACTCTATATCTAAATACTAGAACGTATGACAAGTGTTTTAAAGCGGTTACGCAACAAGCACCTAATTTTTTTACTTACGGTTACTCTTGTGCGCACGAACGCTTCCAGCGACTAAGTCCCGTCATACGCTAACTTTGCGACCGCGTAACTCCGGTATCGTTCGAGCACCTAATTTGAAACTTTATATCCGAATACTATCACGCATTACAATCGTTTTAACGCTTACACCGATTAAACACCTAAGGTGATTAGTCTTGTGCGCACGAGGGCGTCAAATTATATAAAATAATTGGTTTTATAATAAAATTTATTTACAGTAAGGTTTTTGCAAAATTATCGTTTTTGCAATTTTAGGTGTACATGTGCAGCAGTCACGGGAAGAGAAGATACACTAAGAGAGATTTATTTGTGTGGTTATATGTTTACATATAATGCTTAATATAGAAGTGATCTGGAACATCATAGAGGATAGAATATGTAATGATGTATATATATATATACATATATATATATATGTTATTATAGTTGTAACTCGTCGATAATTGGAATGTTAAATAAACGGCAGTACGAGTATTATACAAGTTGTCAATGTATCTTATTTATTAGAAAATAATATGAAATCAGACGTTTCGATCAATCTTTGTGATCTTCATCAGTGATAGTCTGTTAAAAAATTATAATAATATGTCAAAATAAAACTTTTTTACAAGGATTGAACTACAATAATTAACAAAACAATTCTCTTAATGTTTCTTACTCACAAAATCAGATTAGGCGTCATATCACTATCCAACAAGAACCAAGTCAGTGATGCGTGTGTGTGTTGTTATAACATTTGACTGGTTGAAAAGACAACAGCGATATGACGCCTTTACAACAAGCGCAAGTATATATATGTTTGTCCCCTCCAAATATCACAAACATGTGAACACAATACACAGAAACAATTCAAACCCGAAACACATACGCTATTGATTGTCTAAATTTTCTTTTTGTAAGTCTCCAAAATTGAAAAATATGGTTTTAATTTTTCAGTGTCAGACATAATATTAATTGGATTATCTTGTAATTTAATATTAATCATTTCTGAAATGGCTCTCTTTTGATAAGATTTTTCTCTATCTAATATTGTTGTCTCTTGCCAATTGAAATTATGTCCTGTATTTTTTCTGTGTTCAGTGACTACTGACTGATTAACGTGTGGTCTGTTTATTATTAAATGACTATCCTTTACACCTCATTTTTAACATTATTAACAAACGTATCAAATATTTATTTACACATAATAACAAAAATACTCCTGTATCAGCGACGTCTGATGAAATAAAAAGGTTTTTTACGATCCCTTACATTACCAAATTATCTCAATCAATAACAAAAACATATACGAATATCAAGGGAATCTCATTCGCTTACAGAAGTCTTAACAAATTGAATACATACATCAAAACGTTAAAAGATCCGTTAGTTTTAGAAGACAATAAAAATGTAGTTTATCAAATAAAATGCGACAATTGTAACGCAACATATGTGGGCCAAACAAAAAGAAAATTAAAAACGAGGTTATCCGAACACAAGAACCAAATAAACAGACCACNCGTTAATCAGTCAGTAGTCACTGAACACAGAAAAAATACAGGACATAATTTCAATTGGCAAGAGACAACAATATTAGATAGAGAAAAATCTTATCAAAAGAAAGCCATTTCAGAAATGATTAATATTAAATTACAAGATAATCCAATTAATATTATGTCCGACACTAAAAAATTAAAACCATATTTTTCAATTTTGG
>NW_018023928.1:0-9097 GCF_002006095.1 Pseudomyrmex gracilis | reverse complement strand
TCTCGCGTATAAGAGGCACAGTGTGCTCGCGCAGTCCGAGCGCCACTTCGTTGCGCGTGAACTTGGCGCGAGGCACTACCGTGCCTCTTGATATAAGTCTATGATAAAATCTAGGTAGCAGTAATGAAAGCTTTTTAGCCACCATCATGGAGATAAAGGAGGGAGCGTTGTCGAAAAAAGATGAAGCCTATGCAGCCATGTTTATATCATAGACTTATATAATAGACAGAACATTTATATGGCAAAGTTGAGAACAACATTAAAGGACAGAGATAGTGCTGGAGTAGTTGTCTCTCTCTCTTACAATAAGATGGTGGGGGACCAATCATCTCACAAGTCTATGCTATCACCTCTCACTATCACTTTCTCTCAATTGACTCTCGAACTCTATCTTCGTTGCTCTCGGCCTGCCGCGGCCACCAATCAACTCACTGCTAGAAAAGAAGAGAATTACTCCACGACTATTTCTGTCTCTTTTAACGAAGCTTCAGCTCCTCTTACACGAATGTTCCGTCTATTATATAAGTCTATGGTGCAACCACACGTCTCTTTCCAGACAATCAGTTTAGTAACAATTCTAGGAACATCGAAAAAAAAAACTATTGTCTAGGGAAGAATTGAGAGTAAAAAATATTGTACAAGAATTGATGTTTTTAGAAAACAAAGATCGATTTTAAAATAATCGAAGTAACATCGGGTGCGTTCAGACAATTCACAAAGGTTGAGAGGTCATCACTTATGATAGGATTATTCTTCAAAATCTGCAGCGGTTCCAAAAGTATGATTCAATCAGAAGTGATTATCTCTCAACCGTTGTGCAACTGTTGAGTTGTCTGAACGCATCCATCGCCCATCAGGCCTGGTTTATGCGAGCAATAACTGTTAACTTATGCCGGAACCGGTAAAGTTTAACTATACGATTTTAATACTTCTGTTTATACGAAATTGCCGAATGCGTATAAACAGAAGTATTGGAATCCTATAGTTAAACTCTACCGGTTCCGGCATAAGTTAACAGTTATTGCCCGCATAAACCAGGCCTCACTAGCGGCTGAAACCGTCGTAAAAAACTACAATAAGATGGCCGCTCTCAGTCTTCTCCCTGTTGCAAATAGCGTAATAAACGTATATTTTGTCGTTATTTATCAATAAGAACGTGATATACAAGTCTTCAGTTTTACTGTGTTTATTGGTGCTTCTATACAAAACAGCTTTTTACCTCCATTCAGAACTTATTTCGACTATAATTATTTTATCTACTCAAATTGATTTTTCTTGCGCAAGCAAAATTTGAAACAGCTGGAAATGAAACGTGCTTGAGCTTTTTATTGTTACGGCTGTATTAAATATGTAAAGAAATCGGTTATAGAGAAAAATACTTTGAATTTCAGTTACAGATTGAACACATTACAAGTTATCTCTCTTTTTTACTAAAATCAAGATGACAAAACGAACACTGTTCAGAAGTATTAAAATTCAAAATTTTCACCAATATAAATTTCAGCACTGACTTTTGCTTCCATTTTTATATCAACAAACAAGCCTAATGGATCAAACAAGTTACTCCCATACCAAGGATCAGAGATCCAGTGATAAAAACTCTGTCCCTTATACCTCATGTTCAAGAACTGAAGAAGAGATCCAGAGAAGAAGAGAAGAATGGAAATGTCAGCAAGAGTTAGAGAAGGAACATGAGAGATTAAAACAACAAAAAATTGAAGAATGGAGAAGAAAACGGGCCCAAGAGCTGGGTAAAAGAAGCTCTAGTGACTCTCCTCCTCATCATCATACAGGAAGATCTTCAACAAGTCAATATCTATCTACTTTCAAAGAGTGAGTCTTAGATAAGCAACTGTAAGAAAACATCTTACTTAACCTTTGATCAATTATTTAATAATGTTTTTAAATGAAGATAAGATACAAATTAGTTTTGATAATATAAATTATCAAATCTTGAAGCCAGCTAATAAAAAAATTAAAAGAGATAAAACATTCAATAAGGTAATAAAGAGCCTTTCATTTATATTACCAAAGTCAGCCTTAAAAAGTTACAGTTGTTGCAGCTATATTGAGGGTTATGATATCACAAGTGAGAAGTCCTATGACTTTTTTACCATGCAAGTTTTTAGATTAAAATAAACTACTTGCATACTAGGAACAGCATTTATTAATGCACAAGACAAGAAGTAAATTACTTAAAAAGAGTTTTCATTTTTATTAATAAATCTACATATATATATATTTATCTACATATTTACTCATGTCATAAGAAAGGTCTGTTTTTGATAAGAAATAAACATAAAATAGCACAATACACAGTACTTGTATGATATAAGTTTGTCAAAAGAAGTTTATAGAAATAAACACTTCAACTGTTTTCTTTTTGCTTATAAAAGCACATTCATGCAAAGTTATCAGTTACGAACACACAACTCTATTGTTTTATGGATAATAACATGGAAAAACAATATTAGAATTGATAAAAGTCTTTTAAAGGCTTCAAATATGTCTTACATCAGATATCCTTATAGAGCAAGATTACTGTATAATAATACAATAATAATAATAATAATAACATAAAGATATAATTGTAACATGATCAAATTTTTTTCTTAGAAAATCAAACAGAGAAAAACCCCTGTTCAAAGGTCCAGATGGTGCACCCATTAATTCGACAGAGTTACGTCAAATTAAAGTTAATATTCGCAGAAACATCCCTATTCCTGAAATAAAACGAGACATACCTAATATTGATGATGTGATTATCTGGAGAAGAGATGGTAAATTATTGCATTTATTTGAATCTTTATATTTTTTTTTTTTTACCGAAGCTTGATTTAATATTCATCAGCGCAACAAAGGAAGAAGCTAACTTCGATGCTTGAAGTAGTTTTTATTAAACTTATCAGTTTTATTGCCATATCAATTATATAAGATGTAAAGATATAGTCACGTCAAGTCAAAACATTGTCAAATTGAAACATATTATTAGACCATTATTCATAATCTAATTTTATATTTAAGATGACTTTAAATATTAGATTTAACTATGATTCTTAGCCACATATTAACTTCTACACAAAGATTTCATTCCCATAAAAAAATCATCACTGAAGATTTAACACTGTGTTTTAAAAAGTATGAAAATTGTTACTACATTTTATAAAGCAAAACTAAACGGTTTAACAAAAATAAATAACAAGAATATTTTTTCAAATTTAATGTAAAATATTTTTATTTAGTAAAGATAAAATGTAAATTTGTAAGAATTTTATATTACATAAGTATGTTCTATATATCTCAAGTATAACATTACAAATATCAAGCTTTGTTTAATGGATAAAAAATTATTTTTCCGAATGATATAGACAATATAGGTATTGTAATAGGAAAAAAAAGAAAGCTAATATTTGACAACAAAAGAAGAGATAAAATAAACAATTATCCAAATATAAAACAGAATATCAAGTATGAAATAGTTTTTATCAAACTTATCAGTTTTTTTGCCATATCAATTATATAAGATATTCTTCGAGAATATTTCTAATATTATATTTTGTCGTTCTCATTTTTATCGCAACTTCTCGAACGGTCGCAAAGGCTGGTGGTTTTGTTCGAATATAATAATCTGTCATTTATTATATATATATATATATGATCACGGTTCGGAGACACAAGTAAGTTTAAACTTGTGGAAAATAGCTTGGTGTCGCGCGCCGAGTATCTCACTTGCAAATACGTATAACTGTTACGAACAAAATATTTTTTATTCGAAAGTAGCAGCTCCGTGGCTCATCGGTTATTACTGAGTGTACGATACGTCTTCTCTGGGAACGAGCGTCCAGAGCCAAACGGAACATTAGCTTACCTCAAGGACACTGTAAACTTACGAGAACATTCGGTCCNCGTTCGGTTAATTGTGAATAAACTGTTATAAATTAACTCACTGAGTTCAGATCGTTATTTATATTCTTTGGTCGTTATAACCCGTTGGTGATTCGGCAAACAAAAAAACAACTTTAGTGTAGTTGTGTAAACCGCAAGCGCGTCTATAGGTATAGAATCATGTTTATACTACAATACACTAAGAAAAAAGTTTCTATAGATTCTTTTTACTTTTACTACAACTGTTTACTAAATATTTATAGTCTAAATCTGATCTTTAATTTGAGTACTAAAAGAGTTGTAAGAGCAAGTGTTCAAGCAATGATTTTCTTAATAATGCAAACCAATGCACCTGTGCAATATACAAATACAATATAAACCGTTTAGGAGAAGGATCTAAATCAATATTTGATAGAACGGAAATAAAGCAGGGAATTATTAAAGGCGATGAAGAGAAAGAACACCATACCGTTATGACAATAAAAGATCAGTCAGGTATGATAAATTTATACTACAAACTCAATTATACTGTTTTAATATTTTAAGTTTGCTACTTTGGTATTGAAATAATTAACAACTATTGACAACTATTGTTTTTTTATGTTTTTATATTTTTGTTTATATATTATACTTTTATACTCACAAATATTTTATATAAATGTGTATTTTATATAATATGTAGTTATGGAAAATTTTTATATATTAGAACTAGAACACACTATATTTTAGGTTCTACCAAATCACGAGCATCAAGAAAGCGATCTCTTTCACCGAGTTCAAGTAGGATTCGTTACAGTCCCCAATCTCAATCTTACAGTCACTCCAGGTTTGATCTGTAACACTTTTTTAATAAGAACACTCTCAAATACATACTTTTTCTTAAATTTTAATTTCGTAAAAACTTCGAACTACGTTAACAAAAAGAGTTATTATAGATATGATATTTGCTATTATTAGATCGCTTTGCATTTTTTAAATATGAAGTAATATTACGACTAAAAGATTTTTTTGTACAAATATAAAGTTTCTTTCTTTTACTTTGAATGAGAATATAGGTACTGTTTTTTATCAGAACTTTTTTGTTTCTTATTAGGTCATTTATAGAAGTTACATATTGTAATGATAGATATCGTGAGAAATCACGCGAACGTTCTCGTGAAAGCAGAGATACAGAAAGAAGCAGAGATAGAGACAGAGACAGAGACAGAGACAGAGACAGAATCAGAGATAGAGATAGAGATAGAGATAGAGATAGGGACAGGGACAGGGATAGGGATAGGGATAGGGATAGAGAAAGAGAGAGAGATAGAGACAGAGACAGAGATCGGGACAGAGATAGATACATTGAACGGAGAGATGTAGAAAATTACACCGGACCACTACAACTGTATTCAGCAGATTCTCTTCATCCCTACGTAAGGAAAAACTATCTCTTAAATTTTTGTGCTAAATTTGTGTTTTTTTTGGGGCTTATATAATTGATTTAATTTTCATATAATAATAATGTCTATATAGAACTTTCCGAGACCAATTATTCCTATAGTGGGCCCTATGGTTCCACTACCAAGAGGATTTAGACAAGTTTCTCCTTTAGGAAGAATTCGATATCCTCCTCCAGTAGGACCGATCAGACTACCATATCCTGGTCCGACTATGTATAGATATCGTGCTCCATATACAAAGTAATCTAAATGTAATGTAAGTGTAAGGATTTTCTTTGTGTGCTATTTTGTTTGTATGCATCATCCTTATACAGGTGATTTGAAAACTTTCAAATTGTGTAGCTGATTGATTCTATCATGTTTTAATTTAAATTAAGATTGAGAAAGTAAACAATTGAGATATTTATTGATTGTTCGGTTTTGCTGTACGCTTTGTTATTTTATGATATAAAAATATATAATATATATACATGTGCGAATATATACAGGGTGTAATTACTCCTTTATCATATGTAATAGAAAAAAATGGTTCAGGACTTTTCGACTCAGAATAATCCCTTCTATCTGCCTACGAGCGGTTAGACGGTCATTATCAGACACCCTGTATATATATATTTTTATCGGTATTTTTATGTATTATGTGTAGTTTTATTATAATATATGTTAAGTTAATATAAGTAAGACGCAAATACACACAGTAGTTGAACGAGCGTAAAAAACATGAAATGTCTATAATCGAATGACTTTTGAGCAGGTGCACTGTGAAGTGCACAAATATATGCGCATACAAAGCTGTTACTATTACATAAAACTTGACAAATTTATCCGATAGAAATCTTATAAGATGCAATTTAAAATGAAAGAAAGATACTAATATCTAACATGTATCAGTATATACACACAGAGAAATATTAATTTTTTTGTATATGGAGGATATGCTATACATATCTTGCTCGGTTTCTGCAGCCAATCTGCTGTCAGATTTTGTGAGCAAGATCTGCTCGATTTTTGGCACCAATTTGTAGACTTAATCAATAATAACAACTTCTGTATCAGATTTGTAGCCTTTTTGTTGACAACAGGTGATAGCAGACACTTGCATGATCTGCTTTTGACAGACTTGGCTATCTGGGTATATACGCATAAAAGATGCATATGCGACTATTTGTTTTAATTATATGTCTAATATATTGTACTGTATAACTTTTTATAATATATAAATACGAAAAATAAATTTATATGTAGTTTCTATATCTATACTCTCTGACACACGTTTTTATATAATTATATTTATTTATATTTTTTATTATATCTAATTATATTTTTTCTTTCTCCTGGCCGGCTCGAGGTGTTGCACTGCGTGTAATACCGATTGCACGTGCATACATCACGGAAGATAACCACGCGGTGTAATATAGCACGAAAAAGAACACACATCCTGTATATTCATCGACAAGCTCTGCTCGTGGACATGGCTACGTAGTTGCCAATGTGCACCACTCCATGGACATAGCGCTGGTTTACAGGACACCGGGATATTTGTCGTGGAGGAAATTGCAACTAAGTCGGGCGAAACTCAAAGCGTCCAGTAAAACGTCAGCTTTACTCTCCGGCTTTGCTATGGTAAGAAATAATTCAATGCCGATTCGATTTCGCGAATTATTTTCTGGTTTTCAAATGACAAACGCCAAAGTACATTCCGATGCGGAAACTAGAAAGATAAATCGTATTTACAGGTTGCCATGGTGGAGGTGCAACTGAATTCCGACACAAAAGTTCCCAAGGAAATGCTGATTGCCTTCGCAATATGTACAACCTTACTGGTGGCTGTACATATGCTGGCGTTAATGATATCTACCTGCATACTACCGAACATCGAGGCCATCTGTAATCTACACAGTATAAGTCTCGTGCATGAATCACCGCACGAGCGTCTGCACTGGTACATAGAGATCGCATGGGCTTTCTCCACGCTACTGGGATTGCTGTTGTTCCTGTTCGAAATCGCCATACTCTGCTGGGTAAAGTTTTACGATTTTTCTAAGGAGGCTGCTTGGTCGGCCTGCGTAGTACTAATACCTGTACTGATAATTTTTATTGCGTTTGCGATACACTTTTATCGGAGTTTGGTTGCGCATAAGTATGAAGTGACGGTGTCTGGCATACGAGAACTCGAGTTACTCAGGGAACAAATTGAATCTACGGATGTAGAGGGTAGGAATGGAGTGAATCTCATGCAGACTGGAGTGACACATGTTGTTTGAAAATTTGTCTCTACAATCTTTCTCTTGCCGTCTGAATATAATCTGAATTTATTATATTACATTATTTATTTTTTTATTGTAATTATAAATGATTTTATAATTATACTGACATTGATATTTATAATTATACTAATGATTTATTAGAAAGCGCGATATATAAAATGATTTTCTTTTGTTTGATTTCTTTAGCATAGTAAAAGTAATTTTAGATAATATTATGGGAATTACAACAAATTATAGAGTTCATAAAATTGTTTAACTAACAAGAGGTGCCTATATCCTGGGGGATCACTGATTTTTACGAAAATGTAGTATGGAGCAGAAATGTAGTATGGAGCAACAAATCCTAAACGAAGAAGATGCGCCGCGGACTACTAACGCGACGCCTTGTCCGCTGCGCCTCGCCGCCGCTTCGAAAAATCTTTTTTTTGCAACGGTACTTAAGCAGCGTACTAAACTTCAAACCGCGACTCCTCGAAAACACTTGAAAAGTGCATCGTCTCCGTTTAGCATATGTTGCTCCTATATCCATACTACAAGTCTCGTAAAGTTTCGTAAAAATCGGTGACCTCCAGGGTGTAGGCACTCCTTGTAAGTATTAGAGACGATACAAGCCAATATGCCGAGTGTGCAAATATTATATGATACGGAAAAATATTATTTTTCGGACAGCTTGCAACGTAATTGGAATGTTAAAAACAGGACACATTTATTAGTGTGCAAGACACTTTATGTGCACGGATTAACTCAAATTGATCTAGTGTGACAACTAAGTTCGAAAAAATAAAATTGACAACGAAAGGTTAGCATATCACAACAATATTGTCATAAATATTTAGCTAAAAATATTAAAAATTTAAAAAATTATGATTTTTTAAGCAAAAAAGTTTTTGGGAATTTTTTCAGGAATTTTTGAACATTATGATATAAATGTTAACTGTTTTAAATGGAAATATATTCTTTTTACATCGTTTAAACTTTATTTCAAAATTTTAGCAACTTTAGCAATTTTACGGATAGTTTTTAAATAACAGCTAATTACAAATAGGCTTATATTGCGACACCAACTAATGTTGAGGACTGCACCTTGCTCTTCTTCCGGGGAGGCTCAGGCCCACCTAGTACATGCAAAAGCCGCTCTTTGGGACGACTGGATAATACTTAACATCCCCATGTTCAAACACTTCAATGGTGTCAATAATGGAAGACAACGCTTTAAGCGTTGCGAAGTGCGACATAATCATTGTGTCAAAATTAAAGGAAGGTGACACAAATTCCTGAGCCTCTATTTTCTCAACAGCTAGCTGATCCTTGCGTTCGTAACTAGCTTTGATCATCTGGAGATGGAACTGAGCGAGTGTTAAATGATACAAATTAGTACAAAAAATTTATTACTTATATTTAAAATGTGTAATACAGTTTACGGATTTTAATATAGTTAATAATTCGCGCCAGTTGTCCACAAAAGAAAATTAGATCTGTATTAAAAGTAAATAGTTTATAATA
>NW_018023927.1:8382-9168 GCF_002006095.1 Pseudomyrmex gracilis | reverse complement strand
TATTCCAGTTCTCCAATGATAAGCCCGAAAAGCGCTACACTATCGCTTACGCGAGTAGGAGCTTAAAAGTAGCTGAGGTGAACTATATCATAACGGAATTAGAGTACTTAGCGCTTGTATGGGCGTTGAAAAAATGGCACACTATCCTTATGGGTCATAGGGTTTGAGTTTATACCGACCACCGAGCTCTAAAGTTCTTAAGTTCGTGCACGAAAAATAGCAGCCGTATAGCACGTTGGTTTGAGTTCTTACAAGAATTTGACTTAGAGATTATTCATATCCTGGGTAAAAAAAAAACGATATTGCGGACGCGTTATCGCGTAGCTTTACCGAAGCAATCGCAAAGCAGAAGCAAGATAAGACTAAGTACATAGTGTTGATAAATTCACTCAGGGACGGAGAGGACATTACCCAATGGGCGGACTTTATCATTAATGTGCAACAAAACTGCGAAACGTTGCTAAACGACAAATTAAATTGACCCCGAGTTTATAAGGAACGTCACGGTATTATTAGGCGTTGGACTCAAATGGGCGAGAGAATCCCAGATAACGTGGCATGGGATTTTCTTAATCTTGTACATNGTTACTTGCTCCATTTCGGAACGGATAAAGTATTAGATTTTGGTAATCAATATTTTTACATTAAAAGCGCAGACAGGTATGTTTGCAACGTGGTAGCTTCTTGTNACGTTTGCCTGGCTACAAAATACTATACTCGACCTACAGTCGGGAAATATTATCATGAAATTCCAAATAAGCCAAAAAAGACCGTTTCAATGGATCT
>NW_018023927.1:2247-7817 GCF_002006095.1 Pseudomyrmex gracilis | reverse complement strand
GATCCTAACTGACAAGGGCGGACAGTTTGACTCAGACCGGTGGAAGAACTTCGGACGAGACCACGGTTTCCAAACTCGCCATACCTCCCCTTACAACCCACAGTCTAATTCAGTGGAAAGGGTGATGAGAAAAAAATAGAGTATTAAGAGCGTACTCTCACGGGAGGCATATCCGATGGGATAAGATTATTCCGCGCCTGGAAAAGATAATTAATATTACCGAACACAGGAGTACAGGATTAAGGCCCGTAGATTTTCATGGAGAATTGGAATACGACAAAGACCTGGATAAACGACTACAGCCCAAATGGTATACTCAGGCACAAGGCCCTACATTAGATCTACGCAAAAAAATTCGTCTGGCGAGACAAATGCTAAAGGACCGGCAAAACCAAAGACGAGAGCAAGCGGAGAAAAAGGGTACCGCACCTGTATACGAAGAAGGCACCAAAGTCTGGGTAAAGCTCCACAGAAGATCGGACAAATCGAGAAGACTCACTAAGAAAATACANCTAGTCTACGAGGGTNCTTACCAAATAAAAAAGGAAATAAGGCCAAACGCATACTTTATAAGAGACTTGAAAGAACAAACTATAGAAGTGTACAACTCTAGACAGTTAAGACCCTACAGAGATCCGCACTACAAGGAAATAGGGTGTTTACAGCAACATTCGGATGATGGGTATGGGTCAGACACTTCCCCAATTTTCGCGGAAGCCAATAGAGGATCGTCAACGTCGTCAAAAGTCAACTCCAGTCTTAAAGAGGCCAAACCCTCAAAGTTGATCCTTAAGAAACCAATTAAAAACGATGATNAAGTTAAAGGTCTTAGAACCAAGAAACAAGTTAGAATCAATTGTAAGATTGAGTACTCACCTGGTGAAGATTCNCGCAATGAAGGTCTAGACGGTGAAATCCCACGACGCTCCAGCAGGTCCAGACGACTCAGCNAGCCCAAGGAGAAAGTCCCACGACGCTCCGGAAGACCACGGAAGTCCCACGAAGACGGCGATGAATCCGGTGAAGTCTACGACCTAAAAAAGAAAAAGGACAAGGTTAGGGAAAGGAAACTACCTAGAGGTCCTTATTAAGACCTATACAAGGATGAACCAAATNCGAAAATCCTTAAGGAAATATCGGAATACGATTCACATGGATACGCGACTGAACAAATGGTGAGAAACTTGTACGCATTTTTAAAAAAATCCCACGTAGAAAAAAACCTAGAAAAACAAAATAAAAGGATTAGTGACGATAATGATGGTAAAGAACATAAGTATCATACTTACCGACCNGACGATGAAATTTTCAATGAACTCCTTAACTACGAAAAACAGCGTAGTCCGACTGAGGACGGAGTGAGGTATTACTCTGATAAAATAAAAGTCACTATAAAGCCTAAAATTGCGAAAGGTGAAGAATTAGACATTTGCCTGTTAGAAGTACATGTACGTCTAGAAGTACATTGTACAGGTGATATACTTTGGTGTTAGCGTTGCTGGAAATTGGCAAAGTTGCTCGGTGATTGGTCGTAGTTGTTTCGCTTGGATTCACGCTGCTCGCAGATGATCGCAAGGGTAGTTGGCGGAACCCTCAGCATGTTCGACGAATGAGAAGTTTGCGAAATTTCTTTGATGCAAACTGACTGACCGATCGATTGTTAATCACTGACTCTATCGCGAAAAACTATTTTCTGAANATCAAACTGTGTTGGAAAACTGCGTACTGATTAATGAATGCTCGATCGAGCATCCAGGGCTTTTATATCTGCGGGTTGATTTCCCCTTCTCCATTGTCTTTTCTCGAAATTTTGACCTCTCGTTCGTTGACCGCCGGGGCAAAGACTTTTTCCCCTTTCGTTCGATTCTCCGGATCGATAGGATCATCGTCTGTTTAGATTTCGCTTATTGTGCCCTATCTTGTTTATGTCTGCGAGTNGCAATTCTAGCCTCTTGATTTTCGATTTCTTCTCCAGAGTCGCGAGAGCCGCTGTCATGCCCAAAATTTCCGAGCGCGTAGCTTGTGTACAGAGAATCTTTGTTCACCACATTCCCTTCTGAGGGGCGATAACCTTTGCTCATCGATACCGGTTAGATTTTGTTTATAATNTGACGTCCGAGTAGGTTTGTTTATAATATGGCATCCGGTTTGGACTTGTCTATCTTATCTTGACTGGCTCTCGTTTCTCTTTTCAAGAATTCAATTCTTTACAAGAATTATTTTTTAGAATTATTGTTAGACTTAATAATTATATTCCGTTGCAAAATAAAAGAGCCCGTGGAGTCCAGGACGTAACACCAACATGAAGATTTTAATGTATAAAACGAGCGAGAAACGTAGAACGTTNCGCGTCCACGTGTCTACAGTAAACACATCAAAGCTTTTATTTTTGCTGCCGATCGACGTTATGATCTAATATGAGAATACCTATACATTAGACAATTTGTAAAGAAGGAAATTAAAAGCTTATATTAAATATCATAGAACATTAAACTTCAATGTGTTTATTTAACTTATGTCTAAACNAAGTCACTCTTTACACACAATTTTTATTTCAAAAACGTACAATATTTATATATTAATAACATTGGTTTCATAGCTGGAAGGTCAATTTTACCATTTCGAATTATATTACGGATGTTTTTTTGTTCTTACTTTTACGCTGATCTCAATGCGTTTAGCACGAGGAACATCGACCTCGTTTTTTGAGTANATTTACAAATCTTTTGATTACGATATTTACTTTTCCTTAAAGCGATAGATCAATTTAAATAAGAAAATTATCAGAATTTTAGCTAAACTTCATTTTCTTTTCTCTTGCAAACGTTNAAATATAATACCACCGCATATCAATAATGTTTTTAATTGAAACTGCATTAATTTGTCAAATCCTAATTTTTCGCGTAAATGGCATATATTAAAGGAAATTTTTGCGTTAAGAATTGTTAATTTAGAAATTAGAGACTCATACAATTCATTGCCATTACTTNGCCGCGACCTGTCATATCTAACCAACTTTCTTTCTGCGAGCTTGCCCATTTACTTCTGGAACAAGTTTTTTGACACGCAGACTTCTTTTTGCAAATTTAAATTTTATGAATACGAAAAAATGGACAGAAAAATACTTTGGCTTATGAAGAAAAAGACTGTTACTAACTATAGTTCTATAAAAAACGTCTCTTATTTTGTAACTCGCCCTAACAACAGTGACATTGTTGGTCCCTCCCAAGTTTGTTACTCTTTTAATAAGCCTCGCATGGGCAAATCAACTATTAGTAATGTTGTTATTAAGCCCGCTCACGTAGTAAGTGATTGTGGGGAAGCGTATAATTGGAGGCAAAAATGGTTTGTCAATCTCACAGAAAGTGACATTCCGGACACGGTGTGCGATTTTCTCTTTTTGGGCGAGAGGTTTAACTTGCCTTCTCAGTGTCTTAAGAGACANATGTCTCTTGAGATTATCACAGATGTCAAAAATAACATCAGAAAATCTGACCAATTTTTAAAGCCTCATGTACGTTTGCTCACTTCCTCTTTGCTTGGGCGTTTCATTGATAATCATCCTATTTTAGNTAATACTGAGAGAGATATTATTAACAGTGTCAAGTGTACTAAAAATTTCATCAAAGAAACATCCGAACATCCTTTTCACAAGAGCGGACAAGGGCAATGTCACCGTGGCCTTAAATAGAGACGATTACATTTCTAAAATGGAACTCTTGTTGAAAGACAGCAGTTCTTATGCCATAGCTAATATCAACACTACANTGTTTTCGTTCGCTTCCTTTTTGCATGGCATATTGGACAAATATTTATCTAAACCTCGGAGTTTCATACAGAACAGCTTTGATTTGTTCAGAAGTTTGTCGGGCAAGCGTATTTAAAAATCGTATGTTTTGCTGTCCCTTGATGTCGTCTCGCTGTTCACTAATATTCCATTGGATTTAGCATTTGAGAGTGTGAGAAGGAGGTGGGATTATATTAAGGACCATATTAGTATACCACTCGATTCTTTCATTAAAGGTTTAGAGTTGGTTTTATCATCAACATATTTTACTTTTAATGGTACTATTTACCATCAAACATATAGCACTTCTATGGNGTTTCCTCTCTCTCTGATCATGGCAGATATCGTTCTGCAAGATCTTGAGGAAGATTGCCTCAAAATGTTGAATTTAGACTTACCTTTTTTATTGGTATGTTGACAATATTCTTATGGCTGCTCCAAGAGATAGTGTCAATGTTATTCTCCGAACTTTCAATTCGTATCATTCTNGCCTGAATTTTACAATTGATTTGGAGGAAGATAGATCAATTAATTTCCTAGATTCCTCGATCTCGGTTGTTGATGATACACTCACGCTAAATTGGTATCAAAAGCCAACCTTTTCTNGACGTTGTCTCAACTACTTCTCACAACACCCTCAACAACAAAAAATCGGAATTATTTTAAATATCACTGACAGAGCAATTCTACTTTCTCATCCGAATTTTCAAAGGGATAATNTGATTAAGGCTATGCAGAGTTTGCTATCTAACNATTATCCTTTGAATCTGATTTTTAAAACGGGTAATAGACACTTACATCAATTATTTAGTAATATATTGAATTTGTTGAACGGTGNGATGGTTTCTAGTAAAACATACATAGATGAAGGAGAGACTTATTTTACTGTGCCCTTTCTACCAGGAGTCACGGATGGTATTTCCAGATCTCTTAAGACACCAAATTTTAGACTCTCGTACAGAAATTTAAATACATTAAGTAGTTTCATAAAAGTACATAAAGACAAGCTCGCTTCGACTTCAAACAGTAATGTAGTATACAGAATTGACTGCTCGTCTTGTAACGCTTCGTATGTAGGCCAAACTAGCAAACAACTACGCACAAGANTGACCAAACATCAACGCAATTTTTGTCAAGAATATGAGCGACAGTCAGTGGTCAGCAGGCATCGTAGCGATCTAGGCCACGAATTTGCATGGAGTGAGGTTCACATTCTGGACAACAAACAATTTTAAAATAAAAGACTCATCTCTGAAATATATGCTACATATAAAGATGCAAAACACGGCTTAAATATGATGAAAGATACCGAACTTCTTGATCCTGCGTATACGCCTTTACTTATGAAACTTTGCAAATAAACCCTTACTTGCGATCTCTCCTCCCTCTGTTGTTCATTATAAATATTTTATTTACTTATTTTTGTATTTTACTTATTTGTATTTTGCATGTTGCGTAACACGTTTCGCGCTGTATCCGTTGTGTTTGTTTGCTTGCGGGAGATTGTCATGACTTCGGATTTTAATTTGCCAATTATGTANGTTTCCATTTTTATGACTTAACTATTTATGACTCATATTATACTTTTTTAATTTTTTAATTATTTGACGTAGTTTGAATTTTGACTACTTTTGCATTAACTCTTTTATATTCATGACGTTTAAATGTACTTCGTCTATTTTTGTTATCTATTAATAATAATCTTTGTTCATAATTTCACATTATCTATCTCATGTTCTTATATTTTTTTAAAGTATCCGAGACACACACACACACACACACA
>NW_018023927.1:0-1417 GCF_002006095.1 Pseudomyrmex gracilis | reverse complement strand
TTTCAAATTATCACAATTAACTTATATTAAGAATTAATGCAATTATAATAATATAAATGCATTTTGAGATGTTCAACTCATCCTTAGCAATAATAGTATGTACTTTTTCCAAGACTTACAGTCTTGGAAAAGCATTTTGCGCTGTCATACGCTGCAAGCGCGCAACGTGAAACGTTGTTTTNTATCCTTAGTGCTTGCTCGCATAGCAAGCTTGGTGAAAAGGAGACGGAACATAGTATGTCCGCACTTTTTCACGAGCCGAACAGCCGAGCGTGACGTCACGCATACGGACGGCGGTTCTCCTTAGTGTGCGTGACCCCACCACCTTGGTGCTCTTGGTGCTAGCCTGCCAGATTTTTCATCACTAGACGGCACCCGTTAGCAGAACGACGCGAGGAACAAGTATCAGCCGGCCAGAACACATGCAGTGAGCTTTGCAAGCAAACCCAGTTACTCGAGAGCAAGGCTGTCAGTGCGACTCCAACTGGNAAGAGGGTTACCTTGAAATTACCGACACGATGGTTTCATCGACACTTATTTCACCGACAATGTGTATNTACCGACACATTGAAATCACCGACAATGTTTTCACCAACTATGNTTTCACCGGCAATGTTTGCATTGACAATGTTTTCATCAACAATATTTTTATCGACACAGACTTTCCTCGATAGTGTATATATTTAATGCAATTAGTAAACGTTCTGCTTTGATACGTGTAAGATGCTTCTCTGTGTAAACAGAATGAATCCNTCAGGACAGAATACTTCGAATCAACTAGCTGAAATTTTGTTTTCTAATCGCGGTAAACAAAAAATTTGCTTTGACGGTTTTATAAATGAAAAATGCAGAAATGGAAACGATAAATATTACTGGGTATGTGAGAAAAATGGTAAAAAAGGCAACAGTGAGTATAAAGGTACAGCAAATACATTATACATATATAAATCAACAACACATCATTTGCTCCCACAATCTTTCAAAACATAATCATGCACCGGAAGCATCGAAATTTCAAGTTATAAAATTTAGTAATACAATAAAAGAATTGGCTGTACTTTCTAATGAGAAACTCTGCACTATTGTTAGCCTGCACTATTATTAGAAATGTAACAGTGGACACAGAAAAATGTATTCAGCTACATTTTCCAAGTACTAGTGCTTTGAAACAACAGGTACTGTACAAACAAAAAAACAATAAGCCTAAAGAACNACACAACATTGATGAACTTACTTTGCCAGACAAGCTGTCAAAAACTTTGGACNAAAAAACTTTTGTAAAAATTATAAAAAGAGAATCAGAAAATATTATATTGTTTACAACGAATGATAACATAAAAACTTTAGCAAAAGAAAAAACCTGGTCTATGGATGGAACTTTCAAGATGATTCCCACTTTTTTCAAGCAATTATATAC
>NW_018023926.1:3552-8882 GCF_002006095.1 Pseudomyrmex gracilis | reverse complement strand
TATATATATATATATATATATATATATATATGTATATTTCTTTTGTTCTAAATATAGCAACAACCAACTTTTGAACAGTTGACGCAAGAGATTAAAACACTACGCAAAATGGTTATGGAAAAAGAAATACGCCGTCAGACGCACCGGATGCAACTTGTGAATTTAAATAATAGAGAGGAGGATTTCGGACGTAGACGTGGACGTAGATGAGGACGAGGAAAAGGAAGAGGTCGCGGACGAGGACGTGGCAGAGGGCGAACTCCCGTCCATATATATTATAGGAGGATTAATGTTTATTATTAAAATTACAACTTCTATAAACAATAATGTTACTTTTTTTATAAATGCTTTTTCTATTATTTGTTTTTATATTATATTTTTATGTTATGTTTTTATAGTTTTTTAAATTAGGATTTTATATATGAAATTGTGCATCAATTTACTATAAGTAATATTATTGTGTATAGAATTTGTAGTTTTATATTTTATTCTATTTTATTATGTACTTAATTTTATTTTAAACTAATAAATATATATTCGGTTATGAGAGCCGTTCGCTAGGTGTTGTGCGGAAATTATATGTGTATATATATACATATATACGTGATTACGTGTAAATATATTGTATAGCATCCTATATGAATTTTAGAATTGTTATTACAATTCGAATTTCACGTGTAAAAATTTACACGTAAATACGTATATATGTATGTATATATATACACGTATAATTTCCGCACAACACCTAGCGAACGGCTCTCATGACCAAATATATATTTATTAGTTTGAAAACTTCAAAGCCTTAAAGATTCTTTAATTAATTAATTGTTTAATTTTATTTTATTATTTGGCTTTTCTTAATATATTTTATTTTGTTTTTTGATTACTTATTATTTGGTTATTATTTTTTTATTAACATTATATTATAATTTTTGTTCTCTTTTATATATTTTATATATTATGTGTATCAGTTTTGTTTTTATATAATTATAAANTTTTTATAAAATTAAGAAATATTTTAAACATATACCATAATACATTATTTAATATATGTGTACATTAAGCCCAAATAAACAGTTTTATTTTATAACGTATTCTATTTGTACATCTTGTTTTGTACACACTTAGATATATAATTCCTGACAATTCCTAAAAAAATCTTTTGCTGACATTATATTGTTTTATATAAAGTGAATACACAAAATGTTTCGTCTAACTCGATACATCACTCTCTTCGATTTGTTATTGTGTAATATAATTAAAGAACAGCAAATTATGTGTAAGGAAATTTTACACTTTTTGGCTTTTTGATATTTACCTTGTTATTTATTAATGCACAAAATACAGGATATATTGTGAGATTAGTATAAAATAAGTATATAGGTGATACTGCAATTACATATCAATATATATCTATAGTACATATATTTAGTTATATTCTCATTTTTGGCTGTAAATTTTACTTAAAAACTACTGTTACAAATTCACCACTAGAATAATTTTTAATTTGATAAAATAAAAAATTAACCAGATGTTTCACAATAATATATTGAGCTAGCGAAGCGAGATAAAGAGACTTTGAGATTAAAAAAATTATAAATAGTTGTAAAGAATATTTTGTGTAAATATGACAACGACATAGTTAGCAATAATAAACTCTTAAACTGCACAATTTATAATGTAACTTTTCTATAGCAAGAAATATAAAGAATATTTAAAAAATATTACAATATTTGTATACATATTAATAAATAAAAAATTGTGGAACTCAGGTACACATATTGTGCATTGATAACAATTGCTAGTAAAAATAAAAATGATGATAAGGGATGTATAAAGGATAAATAAACAAAAGAAGATATAATTGATTTATATATAACTCAGTACTAAGTTATTTAATCTGCAATAATTTCCATAAAAGTTTTCCATAAAAATATTTTTAAAAAACCATTTAAAATATATTATACTTATATAAAAAGTATATCATATGTTGCATTTTTATTCATATAAATATTTATATACAATGTTATACATTTTTACCAATTGTGCAGTTCAAGCATATCCTTGCGCGACTCACAATTACTATCAATGCACAGTAATTATAAATTGTGCAGTTCACGTTTATATCGTTGCGCGACTAGCAATTATTATCAATGCACAATATGTAACTCCAGCTAATAAGTATATATATATATATATATATATATATATATACACTTCTTGTTGAAATACTTCTTTTTATACTTTTTCTATTTATTAAAATCAAATAAAATATATCTTACAGCCTTTGAGTTTACGGATGGAGGAAAATAAAATTTAGTTGAACCATCTCTATCCGTGGACTCAAAGGCTGTAAGATCTATTTTACTTGATTTTAATTATTTTAAAACCTGTTTCCTTTAACTTAATATGTATTTATTAAGTTTGGTGTTTTATTTTTTATATATCTTTTTGCATTTTCTTTCTTATGTGCATAATTTTAACAGTTCACGCATTGGCGACTTATATCTGGAAGATATCATGACATCTATATATTAAACAAATGCTTTTATGCTTCTGTGTATTGTATCACGCGATCGCATACACGTACGTATACTAAGTGTATATTGGTTTCTACATTTTATATATATATATATATATGTTGTGACGTTTTTCTGAGTTCTTACAAATTTTTCGCGTCGTCCCGCGAAACGGAAGTACGAAATCGGGACACGGACGGAAGTCCGCGAGATCGGGAGCATCTGTATCGGCAGGAGAGAAAAGAATTGTAACACGAGCACACCACTGAGCCGAGCCGACGGATCCTTTGTAAAAATTCTGGGCGCCAGACGCGTGACCACGTCAAAATCTGCGTCGCTCGACACAACGGGCCAACTAACTCTAGTGGAACGGAAAGGGGTTGGGTTTGAACGATAAATAACCAAGGCTGTCCCGCACGAATCTCGGGTTAGACTTGCAATTAACCACACTGCAGATAGGAATAACAAGTAACAATTGAATATAATACTGCGGAGTAAGCAGCGTTGCCGTGGAACTTGCCGCACGTGACGTCATGCGGTAGAAAGATAAAGAGGTACGACTCGCGTCGTACTTTTCTCACCAAGCGTAAATTACTCCTTCTACCGCGTGACGTCACGAGTGCGGCAAGTTCCACGGTAACGCTGGGAGTAAGAAACAAATTTACGAATAAGAAAAAAAATACAAAAATAAAGTTCACCAATATGATACGGCGAGTTCACTCTGTTGCGGCGGTATATAACACCAAAAGAAAGTAACTAAAAGAAAAGAACAGAATTACGGTGACAAATACCACAATACGCTCTTCACAGAAACGTAATCAATCGCAGGACCAACTTCTTATAACGATGCGAGACACCGAGCATGCTACGTCGTCGCGCTGACTTCACATAAACTTTACGTTACCAGGCAGTAGGATAAACAAAGTACTAAGCGTTTTAGTCAAAGCTTTCAAAAATATAAAAGCGGCGAAAGAGACTACTCTAGTAAAATCGTGCGCTTACGACTAGGCATGCAAAGGCGGGTCGGAAGGCGTAATATCTACGCCGTCGGACATACTTGATTTCGCAGGGCTGGTCGGGCTCACGCCGCGTGCATGCACGGCGCGTAGCTCTCACCGAATTCCCGTCACTGGTCTCGATGTAATTCAGGATCCACTTATAATGCAACAAGCACCAATTAGCACACCTGAGTAAAGCGCTCGCAAAGTTGGAAGAGCTAGTTTAATTTAGAATCGAAATGACGGTAAACTTCGCTTGTTTCAAATGGCGAGTCCGCCGTGGAGTTTGCCACACGGAACGAGAGCTATGCGCTCTCCGATCCGATAGATCCCCCAGTACGGTACGATAGGTTTCTGCTTCGATTCGGTACGCTAGCGGTACGATATTTTTCTTTCGTTCGATACGATATCGGCACTCTTGTAATTATCGCTAATCTACTCGCTCTTCAAGGCGGCAGAGATCGAGACTGTCCGATAAACCCCAGGCAAATTCCAACGACCGAGCTTACACTAGCTGACGCGACGGCGTATTCAAGGTACGCTCGCAACTAGCTGAACGATGCCCGTTTTAAAAAGTTCGCGAAAAGTAAACAAACGCGCACCTGGGACCTGTGCAAACTTTCTCTCTTTTAAATAGAATTAATTAGCAGGGCAATAATGAGCCATGGCAGGATGTTGTGCCGTAAAAAAATTAAAAAATGTAATTGAGACGTTTCGACTTTATTTTTTAAGTCCTTATCAATCTAAAATTATTTACAATCTTAAATTATTTTACAATCAATTATATAATACTGGATTAACAATTAAAACATACCGTTAATTATAGAGTTGTCAAATTTGTCATTATAACTCAACATTACAAAATTCAAAATACAATTAAAGAAAATAAATGAGTCATGTTTGTCGTGTATTTTGTAACAGACTGAGGAATTTGAATCAGACATGCGACAACGCTTTATCTATGAGTGTGTTAGTATTCACATTTATCAATGATTGGTAAATATACATCATTTAATAGTTCCGTGTCTTTTATTAGATTCAAACTCCTATTCTGCTTTTTTACATATATNATTTCCGAAGTTAATCTTTTAAAATAATTTTTTTCTTTGTCTANTATTTTTGTTGATTCAAAATTAAATTTATGTCCCGTTTCTATTACATGTTTTGCTAAGACGGAAGTTTCTGTTTGTTCTTTCTTAATATAATTGTAGTGTTNGTTAAGTCGAGTGAATAATTGTCTTTTTGTTTGTCCAACGTTTTTCTGGTAGATATATTAATTATTATTCACACAATCCAATCAATCAAAAAATAACAACAATTTATTCATTAGTTGATAGAGCAATATTACTGTCACATCCAAAGTTCCACAAACAGAATCTACAACAATGTATTAACATTTTAATTAACAATAATTATCCTATACAACTAATTTTCGAGAAAATAAACAAAAGATTGAGAACGTTGTTTTTAACTAAACTAAACAATCACAAGATAAACAATACCGATACAAATGATATAACAACATAGAAAAACTGTTTTATTTTGTCATGCCATTTATAGACAATAACAATAAATTCAAAATTAAAAACACGACATTCAAACCAGCCTACAGAAATTTAAACCAATTGTCTAAGTTCATAAAAACCCACAAAGACATTATACCCCAAAAAAAGAATAAAAATGTTGTATATCGCATCGCATGTGAGCAATGCGATGCAAGCTACGTTGGACAAACAAAAAGACAATTATTCACTCGACTTAACGAACACTACAATTATATTAAGAAAGAACAAACAGAAACTTCCGTCTTAGC
>NW_018023926.1:1562-3042 GCF_002006095.1 Pseudomyrmex gracilis | reverse complement strand
GGTGGCGGCGCGGTTGGGCATTGATCGTCAGCTCCTCTCTGGATGCTGGCGGATCTGCCTGGTCGTGTCGTCACAATGGAAGTGTAATCTGACGGGACAACAATCGACCACAGAAAGTGAGCGTCTGGCGTCCTCGGGGGCTGTGGGCTATTGCGCCGTAGCGGGTGGTGGGGCTTAAGGTCGCGGGCGGTGGTCATCCGCTCAGGGATGGGCCCGTCTGTGGCCAACTAAGAGGAACCCCCAAAGTTAAGGTGTGAGCGACCGTGCCGAGAGCTGCGTGGCGCAAGAGGAGTTGCGTCGTAAACGGTGCCTCCTAGATACCGGGCAAAATCCAGGAGTACGGAGACAAGCCCCAGCCATTCGCGGCTCTGGCTAGGTGAAACCGCGCGACCGCGATACTCGTGGGAACAAAAAATGAAAAAAAAAAAGAAAATAAAATCACCCCCAAACCAGTCCCCAAGAGCGAAGCCTCCTCTAGAGGCAAACGCCCAGGGAAATCTTGCAGTGCGGGAGTGGGCTCAGAAGCCCCAAAATACCGCAGAAGATATAGCGGGGCTGCTAGGCGCCGTTATAATAAAGAGAAGCTAGCCGGGAGGAGTGGGGCCAATAAGGCCCCCTCTACCCCCGCAGTCTCTTGTTCAAAAGGTGGAGATGGGGGTGAGGGTGCTTCGGGTGGCGCGGTAAAGCGCGCCAGGCCGGAGCACACTACTCCCAGCCCCTCAGAAAATCGCCAGGGCAAGAGACCCAAAAATGAAGAGTCGTATGCACAGGCGACAAAAGGTCTTGTCAGGATGGCNCTCGTATTGAAGGGCTACCCTGACAAGAAAATAGGAGCCGGTGAGGTGGCTGAGATCAGAAAAATGGTCAGGTCTGTCATCCTCAGCATGTCTGAGAATGACAAAGCCCCCACTTTCACTGGTTCCTGGGAAAGGGATGGCGCACTCATGGTTGTGTGCGCCAACATAGAGTCGGCGGAGTGGCTTAAGGCCCATTCCTCCGATTTAAAAGTCAGGGAAACTCCTCTGTGTATGCTGCCGGTTGATGCGCTACTTAAGCGTCATCGGGTGGTGGTGCATGTGGAGGAGCTTGAAGCAGGGGTTGAGGATGTTTTAAAGCTCCTTAACCAGCAAAACAAAGGGCTGGCAACCAGCGATTGGGTCGTCACCAGAGGGACGTATAGAAGGGATGCTACGAGCGCCCACTTCTCCTGTTTGGTTGGCGATTCGGCGATGGAAGCCTTGAAGCACTGTGGCTTTAGGTCTTTCCTTGGTCTCGGCCGAGCCACCGTTAAGATGGCGGGACGAGAGCGCNGGGAGGCGACGGAGATGGAGATGGAGTCGGAGGGTGTCGGGACTGCCTAAAAATGGCTGCACTCGGCATCCAAATGATCCAGATTAACTTGCATCACAGCAAGAGCGCCTCGGCTATCCTAACCAGGAGCATGGCTGTGATGCATACAAGTATTGCACTAATCCAAGAA
>NW_018023926.1:0-1210 GCF_002006095.1 Pseudomyrmex gracilis | reverse complement strand
AAATTATTCGACACCGTACGATTCGACACTAGATTATTCGACACCGTACGATTCGACACCAAATTATTGGACACAAAATTATTGGACACAGATTTATTCGACACCAAATTATTCGGTGTCGAATCGTACTGTGGTCAAACGGAACACGCCCGTGGCGAGTCTGGTGAACGACTGGAGGGTCTCGGATGAGTCCTCTGGCTCTGATCACAGACAAATACGCCTAATTCTCCAACAAATACAGCAAATTAGCTGGGTTTGCAACCCACAAAAAACCAACTGGGAGGGCTTTAGGGCCGACCTTAAGGCCCAGTTCGCTATGGCCCCAACCAGTTTTAGAACCAAAAACAACTTNGAAAACGTGGCGGATTTTCTAAAGAACGCCATTACAAATGCTTTTGAATTAAACTGCTCACCAAAACCCAGGAATCCGGTGAACAAGATCCACTGGTGGAATAAAGAGCTCGCTAAGCTCAGATTAGATACGAGAAAGAAATTCAGTAAGCCGAAAAGAACAGGACTTGCAGTACACTGGGAGGCCTTTAGAAGCTCCCAACGAGAGTACAGCAAGAAAATTAAGAAATCAAAATGCAAAAGCTGGAGACGTTTCTGTGAAAGCATTGAGAGCGCCCCGGAGGCATCCAGGCTTTACAGAATTCTCAGCTTGGACCACCGTCCCCAATTAGGCTGTTTCAAGCTCCCAACGGGGAATGTCACTGAGGAGGCAACGGACACATTGAAACATCTAATGGAAGTCCACTTCCCAGGTTTTGATCATAACATACAACCCTGCCGACCGAAGCCTAGGGAATATAAACCCAGGGACTCTGGCAGCTGAGGTTGTTTTTCCAAAGGAAGTTGAGTGGGCTGTTAAGACCTTCTCTCCCTATAAATTACTTGGACCAGATGGAATCTACCCAATTCTTCTCCAAGAAGGGCTGGGGATTCTCATAGGTCCACTCACAAAAATCTTCAGGGTTAGCATAGCCCTAAGACACGTCCCCCAGGCTTGGGGTGGCACAAGAGTAATCTTTATACCCAAGCCTGGTAGAAATGGCCATATAGCAGCCAAAGATTTCAGACCGATCAGTCTCACTTCCTTTGTACTGAAAACATTGGAGAGACTGGTCGATAGATATCTGAAAATTGGCCCTCTGCTAGCACATCCGCTGTCTCCGGCTCAGTACGCCTACAGAGAGGGCAGATCAACAGA
>NW_018023925.1:7443-14613 GCF_002006095.1 Pseudomyrmex gracilis | reverse complement strand
ACCCATCAAATATTCAGAGTGGGCGACACCGATTGTTGTGGTACGCAAAAAGAATGGCTTGATTAGGATTTGTGCAGATTTTTCAACGGGACTTAATGCTTCCCTGGAACCTAATCGTCATCCACTTCCTTTGCCAGATGAAACATTTTCGCAGCTGTCAAATTGCAAATATTTCAGTCACTTAGATTTGGCAGACGCCTTTTTGCAGATTGAGATTGATGATGAATCAAATAAATTTCTTACAATCAATACTCACCGCGGTTTTACGTATACAATCGTATGCCTTTTGGGGTCACTGTATCTCCTAGAGAGTTTTAAGCCATTATGGACTCCATGATTTCTAGTTTACCAAATGTTTTTGCTTACATTGACGACTTAGTTGTTGGTGGAGAAACAATTTTGCAGCATAATCGCAATTTAACACGTCTTTTAGAGCGTATTCAAGATTATGGCTTTCGACTACGACTTGAAAAGTGTACCTTTTTCACAGATAAGATCAATTATCTTGGTTACGTCATTGATGGGCAAGGATTACATCCAGATCCGAAAAAAGTTTCTGCTATCATAGATATGCCAGCTCCAAAGAATTTAAATACCTTACGGTCTTTCTTGGGAACAGTTAATTATTATTCTCGATTTATTCCCAATATGCACATTTTGCGACGTCCGTTGGACAATTTGCTTAAGAAGGATGTATTGTGGTCATGATCTTCACGTTGTCAGAAGTCTTTCGAACAATTCAAGAAGATTTTGACATCTAACCTGTTGCTCACTCATTACAATCCAAAGTATGAAATCATTGTGGCAGCAGATGCTTCAAACGAAGGTCTGGGAGCTTGCATTTTACATCGTTTTCCAGATCAAACAATCAAAGCAGTCAGTCATGCTGCTAGAAGTCTTACTTCTGTGGAACAGAATTACAGTCAAATTGAAAAAGAAACTTTAGCAATTATGTTTGCCATTACGAAATTTCATCGAATGATTTTTGGAAGGCATTTTACTTTACAAACGGATCACAAACCGTTATTACAAATTTTTGGAAACAAAAAGGGGATTTCTGTTCATTCAGCGAATTGTTTGCAGCGATGGACTTTGCAGTTACTGTCTTATGATTTTCAGATCGAGTACATTAAAACTACAGAATTTGGACATGCTGATGTGTTGTCCAGGTTCATTGATCAGCAGAATTGCCCTGAAGAGGATTTTGTTATTGCTTCTATTCAATTGGAGGATGATTTATCTTTGACTTTGCAAGAGTCATTACAAACGGGGCCAGTTGCGCCGATTACCTTTCAGCAGATTCAAGAAGCAAAAGAAGAGTGATATTCTTCAGAAAGTAATTAAATATACTCTTACCTCATAGCCTCAGACTGTAGAAGAGTTGTCTTTGCAGCCTTATTTTCGTAGACGCCATTCATTGTCGGTAGTCCATGGCTGTCTTTCTTTCAATGACAGAATCGTGGTGCCATCTTGTTTTCGTTCACGGGTTCTTTGACAGATTCACAAGAGTCATCCTGTAATAGAACTGTTGAGTATTAAGTTTAACATGATTCATGCGCAGAAGCATCTGCGCATGCTACACACATCATCTACGCGCATGTCAGAACAAGGCGCAACGAGCACACGTCTTCTTGTTAGCTTTTCTTTTTTTTAGTTTGTTTTCTGTCGTTCGTGTGTTCGTCTCGGTTACCCCATGTATGAGTTCCTCAGTTCATTTATCTATGCTATAAAGAAATAAACACCTTGACAAAAGACCCAGGGAGTGTGTTTTCATATTTTTATATGTACTAGTGTACACATCCATCATATCAGAGAGTTCTATTTCAACAAGAACGAATAAAGATTTTGGCACGTTCATATGTATATTGGCCGAAAATAGATGCGGACATTGAACAATTTGTTAAGCGTTGCAGAAATTGTGCACTCACCGCAAAGGATCCTGTTAAGGTCCTTTATGTAGCTGGACTCAGCCAGCAGCACCTTGGCAGAGAGTGCATATTGATTATGTCGGTCCATTAAATGGAGAATACTTTTTCGTTCTGATGGACGCTTACTCCAAATGGCCAGAAGTCATACCGACACAGTCAATTTCTGCACAGCGAACAATTAGTATACTTCAAAGTATTTTTGCTCGCTTCGGCATACCTGAAACAATTGTTTCAGATAATGGAACTCAGTTCATATCAGAAAAGTTTCAATCTTATTGTTTATTAAATGGAATACAAGACTTACGCAGCCCACCTTTTTATCCTAGCTCAAATGGGCAGGCTGAGCGTTTCGTGGATACTTTCAAGCGTAAACTTGCTAAACTACAAGCTGGGGAAAATAGTAGATCAATCTTTCATCAATGGATTTTCTTTCTGTTTTCCTACAGTGTTATAGGTCCATTCCAAATCCAAATGTTCCTAACAAGTTGTCTCCGGCTGAAGCACTGATGGGTAGACGAATACGGACATCATTGGATTTACTGAAACCTTCTTCTTGTCAAGTATCTACAAATGAGAAACAGCTCAAGCAAGAGATGCAGTATAATCGAAAACACGGAGCAAGAGATAAAGTTTTCGCTCCGGGTACGCAAGTTTTTGTTCAGGTTCATGCAGCTAACAAATGGTCGTGGATACCTGGGAAAATCATCGAGCGGGTTGGCAAAGTTCTGTATAATGTGCTTGTTTAAACACGAAGTCGGCTGGTTCGTGCACACGCCAATCAACTGAAGTTTAGGCACGGTGATTCCGCGGGAAGTTCTTTTTCATCTTCGTCACCGTGCCTAAACTTCAATTGATTGGCGTGTGCACGAACCAGCCGACATTGATTCTCATCAATGTCTTCGATCTCACAGACACTATACAACAGCAAACACCACAAGAAACACAGCAAGTAGTTACACACCACGAAGCACTTCACGACAGGGAACAAGAAGCTGATCCAGTTTCAGCTGTTTCTATACAACAGCAAGTGGATTTACTGCCTCAAAGTTCTTCACAACAGCAAGTGGATTCTCAACCACAAAGTGTAATGCAACAAAGAGAGACGTCGTCCGAGACGCTGCAGAGAGTCTACGCCATCTGAGTCTCTACCGGCTTCCGAATCTGCAAGGCCAATCCGGCAATCAGCGCGAACACGGCGCAGTCCAATCAGATACAAGGATTACGTCTGTCAATGTCTTAAAGGCTGCATTCGGAGAGCGCGCTATCAGCGCTATTGCGTCATTCTATCTTTGTTTTACATCTAATGAGCAATAAAGATAGAATGATGCAACAGCGCTGATAGCGCGCTCCACGAACGCAGCCAAAAAGGGGGAGATGTAGCAATCGATACATCGATACCGTTACTATTATCGAACGTCATCTTAGCACACACACACACACAACCGATATACACAATCATTCAATTATTCTCAACAACGATTCTCTTGTTCAATTATGTATCTTCATGCATTCCAAGTCCATTCCTGTTTCGATTCACATGTTTAATAAACCGACTCAAGTTTTGTAAAAGAACGAAGTTTAATTTATTTCGTGAGTGAACAAATAACAATAAGTTACTAAATTTTTTGATACACGGTTTGCAATTCACTAAGTTTGATTAATATCATTTTTCACTAAAAATGTTGAAACCGCTCTTTTTTTCTAGATTTTAGAATAAAATTGCTGTTCTCATTTATTAGTATCGCGAAAGTATCACAAGATTTGTGCTTAAATGAAAATTAAGTCACGTCGACATTGTAATTATTCATGTTTAATTATAAATTATTGATGTATTTATAGAATACGGGAAAGTAACAAAGAAGGAATGGTAGAGTTTGAAAAACGCGAGAAGAACATATAATTTTGAAGCATGAATCTCAGTAAGCTTTTAATAATCATTTAATTTTTCCAGTATGATTTTTTTCGCTGAGAATTTTAATTTCATGACGTCCATCAATTTTATAGACCGAGTATCTCTACAGAAATTTCACTGAAAAACGAATCACTAAAGCGAAGTCATTCTGAAGCTAACGAGAATGCTGAACCACTACTTAAGATCGACTGTTCGACTCAAACTACAGATACTTTATCTGCAAATTCACCGAGGAAAAAGAAACTTAGATTAGAAGTAAAAAAATTCAAGAAGCGCAATGAGAGATTGCTATTGGAACAAAAACTTAGAAACAACGAAGACTTTCATGCAAAATCAATCATTGAAGATTTCAAAATCATGTGCGCAAAGTTTCAACCTAAGAATATTGCATTGTTCTCCGTTCAACAAGCTCAACTTCATCAAAAGGCACCTCGCGGGAGACGATATACGGAAACAATGAAGGAATTGGGACTGTCCGGTTTTTTCAGAAGTCCATCAGCTTACAGATTCACTAAAACTTTCTTTCAATTACCTTCTTTAAGAACCTTACGCCGAATGACTGAGACATGGAAATTTCACGTGGGAATAGTAAAAAATTTATTCAAAGCATTAGAAATGAAAATGAGCAGTCTTAAGAAACACGAAAAAGTATGCTTTCTCACTGCCGATGAAATGTCTCTGAAGACTCACCTATTTTATAATATTAGTACTGACGAAATAATTGGCTTCCATGATATAGGATACGCGCAACACTGATGCAGCAAATAATGTTCTCGTAATAATGGCTCGTGGACTGTATTCGCCATGGAAGCAACCATTGGCGTATTATTTTTTGCATTCAACTTGTCCACCAAAAGAGTTCAATAGAATCATCAACGACATTGTTACGAATTTAACAAATATTGGTGCTAATGTTATTGGTCTTACAACAGATATGAGATCCGATTTTACCAGTTTCTGTAGATACAAAAAGATTTAAAAAAAAACGCCATTTTTCTACATTGGAGACAAAGAAATTATATTACTTGCACGATGTACCTCATCTACTCAAAGTCATGCGCAACAATTTAATGGAAAATAATTTTCTAGACGAAGATGGCAATCCAATACATTGAAGTTCCATAAATTGAAGTTACATTGCTGATTTATATAATGTATGTAAAGACCACGATTTTCAATTAGCACCAAAATTGAAAAAAATCTATATAGAACCAAAAAACTTTGACAAAATGAAAGTAAAATACGCCGCGCAGGTATTTAGTGCTACTGTGGCTGCGGTCATAAAAACACTCGTCGCACGCACGTGTTACCTCATCAAGCTATTCACACTGCACGTTTTATAGAAAAAATTAACAAGTTGTTTGACATTTTTAACTCTAGTACTATTGCAACAGCTTACCGAGCGTCCGAGGATCAAGGTAATACGTTGCAAGAAATGTTAATTTTATTTAATTTTCCACGAGTTATACAAACAAAAAAGAATAACAAAGATGTAACAAATACTATGAAATTTATCAAAGAGTGGCAGATGACAATTAAAAGAGTAATGATGCTCTTTAATGATTTAAACAGAGACTTCTTGTTTACACGTAAGCTCAATCAAGATTGCCTCGAAAACTTTTTCGGTTCTCTCAGAAACAAAAATGGTAATGTAAAAAATCCAACGCCAATTCAATTTATTAAAGCATATAAAAAGCTGTTCTGCCTCAAATACGTAATGTCCAGTGACGGATCTAACTGCGCAGATGATTTCGATACTTTTTTTACAAAACTGACAGAGTTTTCAGAAAATGCTGCAAGTATAGATGGAGAACATTTCTTTGACAGTACTACTCCAAACATACCTGTTCTCTCTATTGGTAAAGTTGATTATTATAAAGTGATTAAATGAGAATCATCTCAGGCTCTATAATCTTTTAAGATTAAATGAATGTAAATAGTCAGTGAAGAGCCGTTCGCAGGATGTTGTGCGGAAAATATGCCTGTGTATATTTATACATGTGTACGACTATGTGTAAACGTACTCACATTTTTCACGTGAGTTTTTTAATTGAAATTTCAATTCTTTAACTTCATATAGGATGCTAGTTTTGCATCGCGTATATGAAGGACCCCGAATACTCCCCGAACTAATATTAAAATATTGCGAAAAAATACTCCTCAGCCAGGAGTCGAACCTGGAATCTCCGGCTTTCCGGGGCGTCGCCTTCCCTGTTAGACCACCGAGACACTATATGAATTTAAAGAATTGAAATTTCAATTAAAAAACTCACATGAAAAATGTGAGTACGTTTACACATAGTCGTACACGTGTATAAATATACACAGGCATATTTTCCGCACAACATCCTGCGAACGGCTCTTCACTGACTATTTACATTCATTTAATCTTGATTATTATAATTTAAGTTATAATTTGCCAGAGAAAAATGGGTTTAGGTATGTCTGTGGTTACCTTTTAAAGAAATGTTTTAAAATCCACTCTTGTTTTACCTGCAAAATGTTTGCATATAGTGATTTATTTTATACACAAGAAACTATGTACATTATACATAAATCCTTTGGAGATCCCTCTGAAGTGGATTCTGGGTTGTATAATCCTCCACAACAATTCATAGACTATATTAGAAGTTTAGAATCAAAGTTTCAAACAAACATGCAAGAATGTTTGTTATTAAAAGGTGTTGGATTTCGAGTTAAACAACATATTGATACAATTTCTTTCCAGAATCTATGCAAGCAATTTCCTGTAACTTATTTAAAAAAATTATTTATACATATGCAAATATTTTATACCCTAAAATTTACTAATCGCAAATTTAAATCTTTACTATCTAAAAACAGAAAATTATTTATTGTAAAAAATTTGTAAAGTTTATATGGTAATAAAAAGTATCTTTATAAAACATAAATCTGTTTCCATTATTTTTATTCTGGGATTGTTTCTTTTTACAATACTGAAAGTTTTGGTTTTTGAAAAATGTCTGATTTAATAAATAAATTCTTTAAAAATACTTTTTTGCTTTTAAATCTCGCGCGCTACTGCACCACTCGCAACATGGCGATAGGCCACGCCTATCGCCACTGAAACATCAAAGGTTCCGACAGGAGTAACCCTACTGGTTCTCTATACTGTGTCATAGTTATATAATATACAGCTTATATTTATATACATTTAACCCTTTGCGGACGGAGACGCTCGACGGGCGAGCGTCGCTGTGGACGACAGGTATTGGAGCGTGCAGTAAAGAAAATTTTCACGTCGCATATTTGCGTTTTACAAATTAAGGCTTTATTCAAATAAATTATTCAAAAAATCCTAAAAATTAT
>NW_018023925.1:0-2768 GCF_002006095.1 Pseudomyrmex gracilis | reverse complement strand
GATATAAATTTTGAGCAAGCTCATTTGAAGTCAGTTAATTGAGTATTTATTCAAAAAAGAGAGCACGCTTGCTTAACAGCACACTAATAGGGACAGTTACCCTAATCACCTTAGGATTTTTCAGGTCCGGTCCCTTTCAATGGAGTTCATTGGTTGATCGGCGAGCTGTATCAGACCTTCAAGAACTAATTCGAGTAAAATCTCGAAATTCCCCTCATTTTTGAAACTTTTGCAAGAGATATCATTTGCATGTTTTTGATGTGGACATTAGCAGTCTCAGGCATATCCCTGAGATGTTATTTGAACATCATTACTCGTTCAAAAATGTCTCAACGAGATATCTTTTGCACATTCAAAGTCTCTGTGAGATATCTTCAAGACATCTTAAATACATCATTGTGCCGTCTGGGCAGTTTCTGTAGATACAAAAAGATTTCAAAAGAAACACCAGTTTTCTACGTTGGAGACCAGAAATTATATTATTTGCACGATGTACCTCATCTGCTCAAAGTCATGCGCAACAATTTAATGGAAAATGATTTTCTAGACGAAGATGGCAATCCAATACATTGGAGTTACATTGCTGATTTATATAATGTATATAAAGACCACGATTTTCAATTAGCACCAAAATTGAAAGAAATCTATATAGAACCAAAACACTTTGACAAAATGAAAGTAAAATACGCCGCGCAGGTATTTAGTGCTACTGTGGCTGCGGCCATAAAAACACTCGTTGCACTGCATGTGTTATCTTATCAAGCTATTCACACTACACGTTTTATAGAAAAAATTAACAATTAAGTTGTTTGACATTTTGAACTCTAGTACTATTGCAACAGCTTACTGAGCGTCCGAGGATCAAGTTAATACGTTGCAAGAAATGTTAATTTTATTTAATTTTCTACGAGTTATACAAACAAAAAAGAGTAACAAAGATGTAACAAATACTATGAAATTTATCAAAAGGTGACAGATAACAATTAAAGGAGTAATGAGCTACTTAATCATTTAAACAGAGACTTCTTGTTTACACGTAGGCTTAATCAAGATTGCCTTGAAAACTTTTTCGGTTCTTTCAGAAACAAAAATGGTAATGTGAAAAATCCAACGCTAATTCAATTTATTAAAGCATATAAAAAGCTGTTCTGCCTCAAATACGTAATGTCCAGTGACGGATCTAACTGCGCAGATGATTTCGATACTTTTTTTGCAAAACTGACAGAGTTTTCAGAAAATGCTGCAAGTACATAAGATGGAGAACATTTCTTTGACAGCACTACTCCAGACAGACCTGTTCTCTCTATTGGTAAAGTTGATTATTATAATTTAAGTTATAATTTGCCAGAGGAAAATGGGTTTAGGTATGTCTGTGGTTACCTTTTAAAGAAATGTTTTAAAATCCACTTTTGTTCTACCTGCAAAATGTTCGCATATAGTGGTTTATTTTATACACAAGAAACTATGTACTTTACACACAAATCCTTTGGAGATCCCTCTGAAGTGGATTCTGGGTTGTATACAGAATCAAAGTTTCAAACAAACATGCAAGAATGTTTGTTATTAAAAGGTGTTGGATTTCGAGTTAAACAACATATTGATACAATTTCTTTCCAGCATCCATGCAAGCAATTTCCTGTTACTTATTTAAAAAAATTATTTATACGTATTTGAATATTTTATAACCTAAAATTTACTAATCGCAAATTTAAATCTTTACTATCTAAAGACAGAAAATTATTTATTGTAAAAAATTTGTAAAGTTTATATGGTAATAAAAAGTATCTTTGTAAAACATAACTCTGTTTCCATTATTTTTATTCTGGGATTGTTTATTTTTACAATACTGAAAGTTTTGGTTTTTGAAAACTGTCTGATTTAATAAATAAATTTTTAAAAAATACTTTTTTGTTTTTAAATCTCGCACGCTACTGCACCACTCGCAACATGGCGATAAGCCACGCCTATCGCTACTGAAACATCAAAGGTTCCATATATATAATACTCCTATATTGCTAGTCGCGTATCTTCGCAATGAGAGGCACGAGGCCCGAGAAAGGGAGACGCACGAAGTCCAAATATGAGCATAGATGGTCGAGCGTCATTATGCGCTACATGCGCACAAAGCAGCTGGAGAGAGAGGCTACTATATTGTCTGCACCGTACCGGTAAGCTTCAGGTCGGCACCCCGTACTAGCAATATAGGAGTATTACATATATGAAAGGTTCCGACAGGAGTGACCCTACTGGTTATTCTCTATACTGTGCAGGGAGGACACACTCACTCTTGGAAAAAGTGGGGACGGTTTTCAACGCCGTCTACGGCGAGGACCACATTCTTTGCGAACTAAAAAAAGTAGTGGGGATACCGGCGCCGCGTTTAAATCGCTCACGCGTATGTAGGTATGATGAATTATAAGTTTTTGAGCAATTATTAAATTTAACCATTATTTCTATTATATGAAGTTACTTTACAAAATAGTTATACAAAAAAGTTTTTATTTAATACATAAATAAAAAGCATTTTGGTATATAAACTATTTTTCTGTAATTTTATATAATAAAAGTACAGTCGAACCGCGTTACTGTTAACACGTTTGTCCAGACTACCTTCGTTAGTGTTAACAATTCCCCTCAACCCCACTATTCTTGAACTTATGCGCACGCAGTCGATGGAATGCGCCGGATCGTGCGCAGAAGTAGAAAAACAAAATCACAACAAAACAATCATAACCTGTAAATAAAAATGACAGAACAGAAGGTAATTA
>NW_018023924.1:4230-9110 GCF_002006095.1 Pseudomyrmex gracilis | reverse complement strand
AATCGTACGGTGTCGAATAATTTGGTGTCGAATAAATCTGTGTCGAATCGAGCGGTGTCGAATCGTACTGTGGTCAATAGAGTATCACCCCAATATATCTGGCGAGTATAAATAAAATTGCCAGGAAAAATATTGCAAAAGCAACAAATATTGCTGCAAGAAAAAATGATTATTATTAACTTGATAAACTAAAATCACGCAAAATTATTAAAAAAAACTTACGAAGATAACTATTTATTGGTTGGTTTATGTATCGTGTAAATCTCTGTGAGCATAGTTGTTTCTCAGAAATGTTCTATCTATAGCTTCCACATTCCTTGAAATTGTACGTAGTAATACAAATATAACTTTTCACCAAGAATTGTAATAAAATGTTATAAATCATTCTATGAGTAGCATTTGTATATTTCTAACTTACTGCAAAGTTCATTATTATCCTTGTAATATATGCGCAAAAGATATATTGTGGACATAACCATTGTGGTATTGCCCGCAGGTAAAGTTTGCGGCACTGCACTGCAATTAAAAAAACATTATTATTTCAACAGTTAGTTTTAAAGTTTGTTAGCACTGTTAAACATACCATGTAACATTTTGTCAAATAAGAATAGAACATGATCTGTTGTATTCGTCAGAATGTTAAGACTTCGTCTATTCCAAGAAAACCTCGGAATCCAGACAAGGATTTGTATTTATTGGCACGTTGGCTCAAGATGGACATGATGATCAAATCAGAAACGCTGAAATCTTATTCTTGGTGTAACTTCCACTGAAAAATAAATATGTGCATGTACATGTACTTAATATATACATTGTATGTGCAACCTTATATAATTGTATACAATTAAATCCATTTTTATTATGTATTGATCCAAAAAAGAGATTGTCAAGACAATAATGGAAATTATGCAAGTTACTATCTTCTCTTTATGTGACAAAAAATTCTTTCACTGAAAAAATGCTTACAATGTGACGTTTAATCGCTGTCATTGTCACCTGTTGTTTATATAATGTATTCAGATAAGTCAGTCGATTTACAAAAATTTTACGCGCTAGATCCTATCAGAGAAAGCATTTGCCACAATCAATGTACATAATACATAAATATTTAATATTCATATGATTATATGAATGTTTATTATTTATTTACCTATAATTTTACGAACAAGCAGATAGAAAATAACTAGTACACGAGTTTCCAACAAAAATGCCAACTGGAATATTCAGTCAGCAGCAGAACCTGCGGAATTGTGAGTGCAAATACTTGGAGAAAAGTGTTCGCTTTGTTGACTCATGCTCTACTTATACTTTCACAGCTTACACAACTTACACTTTCACTGGCTGCATTCAAGTTTTTTGCGATTTCGCAAAGGATAGAAGCAGAAAAAGGCCTTGTTTATACGGGGAAATCTGTTAACCGGTAAAGTTCAACTATAAGATTTTAACCCTGCTGGTCTGTTTGGGTCTATTTGACCCAAAATAATTTTCATTTCTTTATTATATTTTTATGTGATGAGTGAATATTCTAGTTTTTCACGACTTTGTTTTATAGTTCAAGAACATTAATCTGACTAAGAAAATTGAACAATTTTATTGTTGTTTTTTTTTAATTTTTAAGTATTACGTATATAATGTTTGGGTCATTATGACCCGACGGGAAAAAATTGTATTTTAGTAATGCTAATTAGAACTTAATAAATATAAATTATATAAATACATATATATTATATATATATATATATATTATATAAATAAAAATATATTTATAATATAAATAAATATATATTTTAGAGTATTATATTACGGATTGTAACAATATACAAGTTTTGTTTACTGAATGGTATGATTGTTTTATTTTTTATTTCTAAGATATATCAGTTTATTGCAAGATATTGTATTGTCACTAGAAGTCGGTGCAGATTTATGCATGTTTATATTCCGTGCCTATAAAATGATACGCGCCGCGCGCTACCAATTCAGTCTGAATTTTGCATCAATCATGGCAAATCGCAAGTATTTGAATGAAGCTGAGTTACAAATACTAGCAGAAGTATCTAATAGTGACGAGTCGGTTTCGGAATATAAAAATCACACAAGTGAGGAATCTAAAACTGAATCTAAGTCCGATAATGACCTCGTCACAAACATAGAGCAAACTACGAAAACTACGCAACATATTTCTTCAAAAGATGGTATAATAAAATGGGTGTTTACTCTTTTTCAACAGCGCGGTTGTTTATCCGCTGTAAATGTAATCAAAAACACTCCGGGAGTTACCAGATATGCGTGTGTAAAAATCAGAGACATTAAAAGTGCATTTAAAACTGTATTTTGTACCATAATTAAAAAAAAAAGTTATAAAAATGACTACTATTGAGGGTTCGCGAGTTTATAGACAAAACTGGAAGGAATTAGATGTCAATACATTTCAAGCTTATATTGGTTTCTTGTTGCTGGCTGGAGTGTATAAATCACATAGTGAAGCAACAAAAAGTTTATGGGATAAGAAAACTGGTCGAAACATTTTTAGAGCAACAATGTCACTTGAAACTTTTTATATGATATCTCGAGTCATTCGTTTTGACGATAAATCCACAAGGAAAGAAAGAAGACGTGATGACAAACTTGCTTCTAGTAGAAATATTTATGAAAAGTGGGTGGAAGTTCTTCCAAAACTGTATTATCCTGCAGAAAATGTAACTGTAGATGAGCAATTAGTAGTATTTCGTGGTTGCTGTCCTTTCAAACAATATATGTCTAAGAAACCAGCAAAATATGGAATAAAAATTTGGACTTTATGTGACAGTAAAACTTTATATGTTTTGAAATCACAAATTTATACAGGAAAAGATGGACAAACTGCAGAAAAAAATCAGGGTATGCGAGTTGTGCATGACCTTACTAGTGAATTGAAAGGACATAATGTTACATGTAATAATTTTTTTACTTCATATAACTTGGGACAGTTGCTTCTAGAAAGAAACATTACAATGCTAGGCACTATACAAAAAAATAGAAAAAAACTTCCAGAAAAAATGAACAATAAAGATATTCACAGCTCTTCTTTTTATTTTACAAAAGACACTACAATAGTAAACTATGTTCCAAAAAAGAATAAAAACGTTGTTCTCATGAGCATTTTGCATTGTGACAAAACAATTAGCAATAGAGAAGACAAAAAACCGCTAATTATAATGGATTATAATGCAACAAAAGGAGCTGTTGACACTCTGGATCAACTTGTAGGTACATACACTTGCACGAGGAAAACAAATCGTTGGCCAATGATTGTATTTTACAATATGATGGATATTTCCGCGTGCAATGCATTCATACTGTGGACTTCAATAAATCCTGTTTGGAATAAAAATAAACTCACTAAAAGAAGATTATTTTTAGAAGAACTTGGCAAGTGTCTTATAAATGCGTATGTTACATCCAGAAAATATATGCCAAGAATTGAGGAAGCTCGTAATATTGTAGTAAAAATGCAAGAAGCAAATGAAGTTGTTGCTTCAAAGTCTACTGCGACAACTAATAAACGTGCTCGTTGTAAATTTTGCCCATTTAGCAATGACAACAAAACAAATATTATATGTAGCACGTGTAAGAAACATATTTGCAAGTCACATGCAAGTTATTTTTGTCCGAATTGTACTAAGTCATAAAAAAGGATTTTTTATTTTATATGTTTATTAATATTAATATTTTTTTAGATGTATTTTTATATATATTACTTGTAACTTACCTTTAAATTGTCAAGAATAAAAATTTATAACAGTTATTTTGTATTTATATGTCTATAAATACGTAAAATAACAAGACGGGTCATATTGACCCGAGTAGTACAACAGTATAGTAAACTCGGACAGACCATCAAGGTTAATACTTCTGTTTATACACATTTGGCAATTTCGTATAAATAGAAGCATTGAAATCCTATATAGTTAAACTTTACCAGTTCCGGCACAAATTAACAGTTATTGCCCACATAAACAAGGCCAAATAGAAACTATGGCAACAGAAACTATGGCCGTGTTCAGCAGAACTCAGCGCTTAAGAAACGCTTTGCGCTTAAGCCGGGCCTACTAATCAGTCAGAAGACGTTGTCGTGTGTCGTGCGCATGTGCACAACCGTGATTTTTTCGTGTCGGTGTCGTACAAAAATTGTCGAAAGCTGAACGTCGTTGTCGCTCAAAAGATGGTCAAGTCCCATCTTTTACAACAAACAACATGTGTACAGACAAGATGACAGAAAAAAATATAACCCTAGATGAAATTATTATTAATATTGTTCGAGACAATAAATGTTTTTATGACAAAACGGATAAGCAATATAAAAATCGTACTAAAAAAAGAAATATGGAAAATAATTTCATTTCACTTAAATGAGGTATATGATGTGAATATGTCAGGTAAATATATATTATGAAAATAAATGAACATATTCTATATCAAGTATATTTTTTATAATAAAACAATATCAATTCATATTTATGTATAAGCTAAAAATGTTGAGGAACGATGGTCAGCACTTCGAGACACGTTTAGCCGCAAAGAAAGAAAAAAAATTGGCACCATCAGGATCTGGTAATAGTGAAAGTAAAAAATGGTACTTGTATTGATCATTACTCTTCTTGTCATCGCATATTGCTCACAGAAAGTAAAGTATTTAATCAAGAAATTTGTTTTTGTACACTATTTATATTATAAATTACTTTATCTTGTTCTTAAGACAAAGGAAGCTCTCATTAAAAAAACCGACAGAAATTTCGAGCTCTCAGGCAGTGTCCCTACAGCAGACCGGGCGTGTTCCGTTTGACCACAGTACGATTCGACACCGATCGATTCGACACCAAATTATTGGACACAAAATTATT
>NW_018023924.1:0-2928 GCF_002006095.1 Pseudomyrmex gracilis | reverse complement strand
GTCGAATCGTACGGTGTCGAATAATTTGGTGTCGAATAAATCTGTGTCGAATCGAGCGGTGTCGAATCGTACTGTGGTCAATAGAGTATCACCCCAGCAGACCTGTTCTCAGCCATTAGAAAAGAATACCTTTTCCTGTAACATTATAAGATCTATACTTTCTGCTACTGTAGAAGAAGAAACATTGCAGGAAATAGGGAGCATTCCTGCAATAACTGATGATACTTACAGGGACTCAGAAATTATTGGTAAAATAATTTGTTATTCGTAAAACTCTTATACGACATTATTTGAATTAAAATTATTATTTCAGATGATGATGTGCAATTATATTTAACGTCTGTAACAAGTCCAGAATGCAGTAGTTGTAGTTCAGTTTTGGCAACTCCTACATTTCCAAGAAAAATGACACATCCGATACGAAAAAAGAATGTGCCTTCATTAGACAATTTTGCGAANCGAAAAAAACTAAAAAATGTCCAGATAGATGAACAACTTATAGAAGTAGGTACTGCCATATCTGGTGCAATGAATACCGTGTCAACATTAATTAGCACGACAGCAAATAAGGAAAAGAATGGATATATGCTTGCAATAAAAGAAAATCAAAAACATGTTCCCAATAAAAGTAGAACTTAATGCATTATTGAGATTCTTCAAGTTACTCAAAAATTTGAAGATAGAGACTAAAAACTAAGAATCATTTTACAAGTTGTAAATGCTTCGTGGCCAATTGCAAATCTCCCGTTTTATCAGAAATAATCAGACAGCACTTTTTATTTTATAGTTGTTATCCTTCACAATTAGTCCTAATCTCTAACTTAATATTTTTTAATAACTTTTGAATTTTGAGTAAGTTTCTCAACTGGGCATTTTTTATTTTTAGAGGCATAATTGTTTTGTGTTACGACGTATTGTGGAATGGCCTATGATTATTTTTGGTCATTATTTTATTAATATCTTATTTTTTATTATTTTATTAATCTTATAATAATTAATAAAGACTTAAGGCTCGTGAAATTTAAACCAATGAATGAATATAAGGCCTTACGAACCGTTCTCAAAGTGTTGAGCGAGAACTTATACATGTATATATATATACGTATACACATGTAACGAATTCACTTGTAAATTTTTACAAGTGAGTTTTTCGAATTGAGTTACATGTGTATACGTATATATATATACATGTATAAGTTCTCGCTCAACACTTTGAGAACGGCTCGTAAGGCCTTATATTCATTCATTGGTTATTAATCTTATGTTATTATTATTTTATTTTATTATGAAAGGTTTAGAAAATAGACTAAGAAAAAGAGTGAGATTTTAAGTACAAGAAGTACAAGAGTACAAAAAGTATCCAAAGTTAAAATATTAAGATAATTAGAAGTAAAGAGTGAGATTGTTACGAATTGTGGAAAAATAAAATAAAAAGTATTAAATTAATCAATAACATTGTTTTTAACATGTTTACTAAAATATTTTTTAAATATAAATTTTTTTAACATTACGATTACAATTATACAAATATACAAATATAATTTTCAAAAGCACAGACGTAATTGTGTTTGGCAGTAATTTAATTTGCACCTGTGCGCACTTTAAAGATTGCCAAAGATGTGTGCAATGGAAAAATTAGGACTATTCCACAATGCGTTGCAAACGCTCCGTTGCCAGTCGCAACTGGGCATTTGCTTTTTAGGTTAAAGTAAAATCCCGTTGCGCGGCTAGCGATGAGACATTTGCAACGCATTGTAGAATGGTTTTTAAAATTGTAAGTCAGGTAAATTGTTTATATAATTTCCCACTGCCAAAAAATGTTACCTTCATCGGAAACAAAGTATTGAGCTAAACTGTCACGCTGCCTCATTGCTGCAATCAAACCAATATTCGCACCAATTCGTCCTATTCTATTATGTACAGGATGCTGTAATATCAAATTTCGCCAATCGCCTTTGATAAGTTCGCCATTGGGACCTTCTCGATCTACAAAATCATCTTGTATATAGCGGTTGTTGCTTGAATAATTTGTGCTTCTAATAAAATTATGAAGACAATATGCGACTTGTACAATTGCTTCAGCAGTCTCTAGTTTTAAACAAATTTATCGTTGGAAAATTTGCCATCTTGCAACAAGTATTCCAAAGGTATTTTCAATTACTCGTCGTGCTCTTGATAACCGATAATTAAATATGCGCTGTTGATTATCAACTAAATATCTTTTAGCATATGGTCACATTAAGTATGTTTTTAAAGGAAATCCCTCATCACCAACAAGAGCAAAGGGAGCAATGTTAGTGTGTGGCAAATAAAGTTTTCGTGGTAAACACAAAGTATTGTTTTCCAATGTGGTACTCATTGCAGTGTTAGACCAAATACCAGCATCGTTTATTGAACTTAACAAGTGTATATATAATTATAAACTAACTATATAATTATGAATTCAATATATAATTTTAATTAAAAATAGTTTATCAATTTGTTTTTAATCAATTTACCATAATCACCAATATTGACCCATGTAAAACGATAGACTGTCACAAATAACCATCAACACAAAGCAGCTAAAGCTGCCTTTATTATTATAAAAAACACTGCAAGACTTTTGAGGAGCTTTTTTTTATTTTGTATGTGCTTGCCGTCAATAGCACCTATGCAATTGGGAAAATTCCAAAGAGTATTAAGAGGGTCCTGAACCGTCCTGTTATTATCGATTGACCGAGTAATTCGTATTACCAAGTGTTTTTCATAATTATTGCTCTGATAGGAAAACGGCTCTACAGATTAAAAGATAATAATAAAATTAATCTCGGATACTTTTCAATATATCAAAAATGTAACAAAAATTTTTGATGTTACAATTACCTCTACTTTTAATGTACTGATATTTGTAGTTCAAGGGTTATGCATGAAAACTAAATAGTGTCC
>NW_018023923.1:4949-9381 GCF_002006095.1 Pseudomyrmex gracilis | reverse complement strand
TATGGAAAGATACGTAACTTTAGGCTTGACACAACTATATAGCAGTATGTGATTATAATACAACTGTTGTCGCCGTAGTTTAACGTCATTGCGGACGACTAGGAGGGAAAAAATGTTGGGACGTGACAATACATAATTGAACAAATTACTTTATATAATTAAGTGAAAATTCCGTTGTAGTTACATATACATACCAAATTAACAAAATTTATAACTATGTCACATTTTCACAACTTTAGCTGTATAATTACAATTTAATAAATGATCGTTAAATTATATGTCANGATTTTAAAATGTGTCTGACTATCATGGTCATGTGCGACTAACTGTGATTCTTGTCAACATTTTCGACTGTGTTTGACAACTCCTTCTATTTGTGTGTAGACAGAGTTATGTTTCGATTGATTGTGTCGAGGATAGGTAAGTAAATGTCATCCAGCGATTCTGTATCTGTCATTAGATTTAAACTGTGTTTCTGTGTCTTTATGTGTAGTGTTTCAGATACGAGTCTTTTATATAAATTCGATTCAACATCCAAAACCTTAATATTGTTTTAATTGAAATTGTGATTTTGTTCTATTGCATGTTTGTCTAATACAGATGTATCAACGTGGCCCTTGATTACTTTATTAATGTGTTCTTTTGTTCTTGTGTGTAATTGTCTTTTAGTTTGTCCAATGTAGCATTTATCGTACTTGTTGCATTGAATGCAGTATACTACATTTTTTTGTTTGTTGTGTGGAACTTGATCTTTGTGAGTTTTGATAAATTTTGAGAGTTGATTCAAATTTCTATATGCTGGTTTGATATTAATGTTTTTATGTTTTAAAGTTTCGAAATGTTTTGAAATAGTAGGTATGTATGGTAAAACATAATATTGTGTACGTTCATCATCCTGTGTTGAGTCATTAATAGTATGTCTATTAAGTTTCTTAATAAATAACAATCTCAACCTTCTATTTAGTGTTTTGAAAATTAAGTCTATTGGATAATTGTTGGTAATGAGAGTGTTAATACAAAATTGTATGTTTTTGTTGTGAAATTTAAGATTCGATAATAATATTGCTCTGTCTATTAATGTGTAAATTGTTCTTATTTTATAGGATAATGGACTCTGTGACAAAAAATTTAAATATCTACCTGATAAGGTGGGTGATTTCATAGATACATATTTTGGTAGGACAAACACACTTTTAATGAAAGATTACATCAAATATCAATACATCATTACAAATCTATTTCATCAGAACATGCATTAAATTAAATCTAACATCCAAACACATCACGAATGTATGTTCTAAATTTCCACAATTTACACATTACAAAACCTACAACAAAATGAAGAATTACTTAAAAAACCTTCAAAAGAGAATTTTAAAACTTGAAATTAACGACAGTTATCGTAAACTAAATCACATAAATTGTAACATTTCTACAACAACACGAGATATATACAAACACATCCCCAACAACATAGTTATTAAATTTCTCAATACTCAAGAAGCAACATCACACAAGTATTATAACAAAAAGAAATTCCATCTAAACAAAAAAATACCAACACTGCAAATGAACACAGCAAACATCAAACCGATAAAATATTATGTAACACAAAGAGATGAGTCATCCAATGAGCACACAGTTAAACATAGAAAATCAATTCCCCATAAACAATTTCAATTTAGTTTTCACCCATCCAACCACAATAATAATAACACACATTGCATCACCATAGACCCTAAACAGTTCCTACACATTACTAATTCTAATTTCAACTTAAATGATAAATGGTTCATTAACCTCACAAATCAAGTTATTCCTAATCAGGTNTCAGAAATAATACAGTTCGGGGAAAAATTCTCTCTTCCAACAAAACATAATAAAAATAAAATCATCTATGAAACCATAAAAGATGTTGAAAACAATATAAAAAAATTCGATCCGACAACGAAAGCAAACATACGTAAAAAAACATCTACCTTTTTCAACAAATTTATCAAAGACAAAGAACCACTTTTGACAATAGAAACAGAATTAATAAAGAGATCTACATCAACATCTAAATTTATACAAAATAATTCCGATATTATATTTACAAGAGCGGACAAAGNAAATACTACGGTTGCCATTACCAAACAAGATTACTTTAATAAAGTTAATGAACTATTACAAGACAATAACACATACCTACTCATACAAAAAAATCCAATATGCAAAATCGAAACCGACCTCAAAAAAATACTTAACAGATAACTTTTGAAAGGCTTCATCGAAAAAAACACAAAATCTAGACTAATATCCAGTGATTCATTATTACCACGCGCCTATGGCGTTCCCAAAATCCATAAACCACATTGCCCATTCCGTATAATAGTTTCAACAATCTATAGTCCATTACATTATTTTGCCATATATCTACATAAAACCATAAACAAAAGTATTCCTACGTCACCATTCTATATTAAAAACAATTTTCAATTATACAATTTTCTTACCGATCTACCTATACAAGACGATTACATACTGTGCTCGTTAGACGTCACATCCTTGTTCACAAACATACCAATAGGCCTAGCGTTAGATAGCATAAAAAACAGATGGAAATACATTACATTACACACTAAGATTAGTCAAGAGGAATTTGTATTAGCAATACGTTTCGTAATCTCGTCAACGTATTTCACTTTCGATAACAAAATATACAAGCAAACATTCGGTACTCCGATGGAGTCACCACTTTCACCAATAATAGCAGATATCACTCTCCAAGATTTAGAATTAAAAGCCTTCAATTCACTAAACTTCAACATTCCATTTTACTACAGATACGTTGACGACATTGCACTGTCCATCCCCAAAAATCAATTGAACAAAGTTGTGGATACGTTCAATTCTCATCACGTAAGACTACAGTTCACATATAAAATACAACATGATGACACTCTCACCTTTCTAGATATTAAAATTTGCTTAGAAAACGGAAGGTTAACTTGTGATTGGTACCACAAACCCACCTACTCAAATAGATATTTAAATTTTTTGTCACAGAGTCCATTATCATATAAAATAGGAACAATTTACACATTAATAGACAGAGCAATATTATTATCGAATCCCAAATTTAACAACAAAAACATACAATTTTGTATTAACACTCTCATTACCAACAATTATCCAATAGACTTAATTTTCAAAACAGTAAGTAGAAGGTTGAGATTGTTATTTACTAAGAAACTTAATAAACATACCATTAATGACTCACCACAGGATGATGAACGTACACAATATTTTGTTTTACCATACATACCTACCATTTCAAAACATTTCAAAAATTTAAAACATAAAAACATTAATATCAAAGCAGCATATAGAAATTTGAATCACCTCTCAAAATTTATCAAAACTCACAAAGATCAAGTTGAATTCTGTTGTTTGCTTTACGAAAAAGCTTTGCGCTCATTTAAATTAAATCTTTTTTAGATTAATTTGTTTATCTGAAGAAGGTCCTAACCAATTGACCGTAAAGTCTGTTGTGTTTTATAATAAAAACAAGTACTGCTTTTTATACACTATCACATTGTATTTACTGCTGGTATCGGCCCTTTGATTCATGTTTTGACAATTTCACGAGCAAATTATGGAGTAAATTTATTATTTTATTTTCTAATGTTTATTATTTTAATATAAATTAATATTTGTCATTACAATTAAAAATGTAAAATCAAGACAAATTACCATTAAAATTTATATGTAATAGAATATCTTATGTTATATAAGATTTATTAAACTTGTAATTATAAATACTGTATTTATAAATCATCCAAAGCATTTGCATACATATAATTACTAAAAAATCTTAATCTATATACTGTAAATACAGTCTGTTCAACAAGAACGTGACCGCTATTATTCAGAAAAAATTAATCACTCAATTCTTTACCAAATATTTTCTTGAAGTGTATAATGTTAGCTATTGCGCAATCACTCAATAATTTGTCCAATCGCCGTCATTATTTCTTATGGCTTCACATCTTTTTTTCATACTTTTGACGAGATTTTCCGCGTACTAATGGTAAAGAGCGCCATATCTTTTTTATTTGATAGCACAGCTGCTTCTCCGTGAATACTGGCCTTCCTCTTAGTTGCATTTTAATGTAAGACCACACATTTTCTATTGGGTTTGCATCTGGAGACATTGCCGGCCACGCCATGGTAGTGATGTTATTTTTCTGTTTCCACTCACTGCACAATTTACTGCGATGTTTTGGATCGTTAATAATTAGAACACTTCTATCAACAAAGCTGAANACGACTAGGAATTATAATGCGCACTAGGCAATGAGTCAAAGATTAAGACAAAAAAAAAATAGATGGCGCTGTGGCGCATTTTTCTTGAATTATGGCGGTCACGTTCTTGTTGAACAGACTGTAT
>NW_018023923.1:2512-3954 GCF_002006095.1 Pseudomyrmex gracilis | reverse complement strand
AAATAAAAAACTAATTTAATTTAAATACAATACGTGTTGTGCGTGTACTTGGCGCCTGTTTTTACCTTTTTTTAAAAAGGTAAGTTTTTAGAGTATCACACGCTTTATATTTTGTTCCTTAGAGTATCACACACTTTATATTTTAAGTTTTTTTTAGTTTCTCTAAAAAAAGAATATAAACATTTGTAGTTTTTGTATATACATATTAGTATCTAGAATCCAATACGTATTGTGCGTGTACTTGGCGCCTTTTTTTACCTTTTTTTGAAAAGGTAAGTTTTTCGATTTTGTAAACCAGGTTTAAAAGTACACACAATTCTCTTATAATAAATGTCTGTTAGTCGAGAAAAGTCTCAATAAATTGACTATAAATTTTGTGAAATAACTATTCTGCATTTTTGCGTCGAAATCTGTCGTTACTGCCTCTGAGAGTTTGGAACTAATAATCTCAGCCATTACTACTAGAATCTGTTGCACGTCTTTATCGGAAATATCTTTTAAAGATTTTATTAATATTGGAAATAAAGCCTCAAAGTGATGAAACATTTTATATGGAAGTTTGTGAATAAATGATGTATCCACTTTAAAACTGCAACTTTAGTTTGGACCGATACATAGAGTAAATACTTTGTCTTTCCACGACACTAGCAAGGTCTAAATTTTCATCTAGAGAACTTTGCGAATCATCTAAAAAAACAAAGAATTTATATAATAATTTATTTACATAAAGACTTGTCAATTACGGTTCTTCTTTTTGAAATCTATATTATATTCTTGCTTCTTATTCGTAATCTTTGTATTTTCTATTATTACTAATTTATTAAAGTAGCATTTACTTGCGTTGCTGTTTCTTTAATTCTTTAATACTCTTCCGGGTGTCACTATCGTAAGCCAAACATAGTAAAATAGCTACAAGAATGCCAGACATATATAGAAGCATAAGAAGCCCAGATAATTGTACAAACTTTTTTATCAACGTGATGGCAGTCAATTGAAGTAATTTGTCTGAACTTTGAGCATATGTACTATTTATCATAGCTGAAAAATCCACCTTTGGTCTTTATTATGCGCAATCTTTATTTCTGACGTTGGATCTTCCAATCTGAAAAATCTATCGAGAATTTCGAACAAAACTATAAATGAAATCCATGTTGNGCACTGCATCCAACACTGATATCCATGATATTACAAACTGTCTACCAAATAAATTTTTAGTATAAATACGCACCCTCGATAAAGCCATAAATCTAAATAAATCAAAGAGACAACTTTTTATCATAATATCCTAAAATAATGCAAAGCTTATGAGATATGTGTGTGTNAAAAATTAAAAAATTAACAATAAAAAATTTACCTCCATTAATCTATCAAGTAATTCAGTAACATATTTTATTCTGCTCGAAATCATAGGCCAGTTTACTAAAGCAGCAAAAATATCTGTA
>NW_018023923.1:0-1352 GCF_002006095.1 Pseudomyrmex gracilis | reverse complement strand
GTTGCGCGTGAAACTTGGCGCGAGGCACTACCGTGCCTCTTGATAAACTAAAAATATAAAAAAAATATTATTTATTTTATTGAATAAGTAAACAAATATTGTAGTAAATTACTGATGCAAAGTATTAAATTAAGTATAATAGAAATTAATAATATAAAGTAAATTTCTATTTAATAATTAGTTTTGTAATTATAATGTAACTAAAAATTAAGTTTTATTATTAAAGTCACAATTAATATGTTTATTAATATGTTTATATGTAAGTATGTATAGTAATTTCTTATGATGAATTAAATTAGTGCCAACAGTTGCGGTTAAACAAACTTATTTAAATTAATTAATGATTAGTTTTATACTGATTAAATAATTGAAGAATGTTAGAGTTTTTATAATATTTGGTAAAATATTTCTTATAAAAGTCTGAGATTTTCAGGTAATAAAAAAGTTTTATTAATGACTAAGATAAGAAACTGTATTATTTTATTTCTTACATTAACTTAAGAGATTAAATGCTTAAATCATAAAATTTCACAAAATTGGCGGTATATTTATAGTTAGAGAAACTTGTCAAGTAAGTAATAATCTACGAAAAATTTTTCTTAATTCATTTGTTCTTCTTTATTGTTGGTTTTTGTAGAATACATTATTAATTATATTTACAGTATATATAAATTTGTAGTAATTTAAATCAAAGTGTAGGTTAGTTAAGATTTATATGAGTTACATTGTTAAAATTAGAATATAAAATGAATTAATAACTTTAATATTATTTATGAAATAAGATTTAATGGTAAACAAATATAATACTTTTATTTGAATATAATTATGAATATGAATAAATTGCACGTTAGTTTTATTTTGAAGATGAGAGAAGTCGTAACATTGTAATATATGGTACTGAAAAGTGTTGTTAAATTACATAATGATTAATATAAAACTTCTACTTTACTAAAAAGTAGATTATTTAAAATAGGATAATTTTTCGTCATTAAAAAAAGTTTTTTATATACTTGAATTAAAATATTTAATTGAGTGATTTCTACTTGTAATTAAAATGATATGATGATAGCAGTTTGTGTTGGGAACCTCGCGAACCCGAAAATTCTGATTTTGATGAAACTTTGCACACATGTAAGGGAAGTCAATAGATGAGTATTGACATTTTCCGTTGCTGCTGAAAAACGGTTTTAAGGGATGAAATCACGCCTCATATGTAGAGCGGCTTTTCATTTTTCTCAATTTCTCTCGAAAATGATTAGAGATATTAAAAAATGATTTATACAAAAATTTTATAGAAAAAAGTTTTCTATGTATTTATGTTAATAGAATTTAAAAAAAATAAGTTTAAAAAA
>NW_018023922.1:10748-14747 GCF_002006095.1 Pseudomyrmex gracilis | reverse complement strand
ACAGGTTTACTCTTGATGTGCGTTGCAACAATGCACATTTAAAGTGGAATATAATATGTTTAAAGACTGGAACTTTTGCCATACAATATATATTTTGTTGGAACTATTCGAGAACTATAGAGAATTGTCAAAAAAAATGGCAGAAATGAGTCGCATTTGACAAGTTTACTCTTGACGTGCGGTGCTGAGGTTGAGATTAAAAGTTAAAAAATAATGTTTTAAACCCGGAACTCTTGCCACACAATAGATATTTTGTTGGAACTATTCGAGAACTATAAAGAACTGTCAAAAAAATGGCAGAAATGAGTCGTGTTCGACAGCTTTACTCTTGACGTGCGGTGCTGGCGTTGAGATTAACCTTTTCGCTCCGAGACTGGTCCATATATGGACCAGCAAGAAAAGCGAACGTAATAGATGTTTATAAGGTCAATTTAATGCACTAAATTTAGGAAAAAAATTGAAAAAAATCCTGGTTACTTCTTTGATCTTCAAAATTAACTTTGAAGTGGAGGGTAGCAGGTTATTATTAACTTTTTCAGCTAAAATGCGCGGTCAATTTTAAAGGAAAAATCCCCATAGCAAAAAGGGTAAAAGTTGAAAAATAAGTGTTTAAAGGCCGGAACTTTGTATTATACATATCAGGAACTATAGAATTCTTCGAGAACTATAAAATGATGTAGATATAAGAACTGTTAGTACATAATGCGGTGCCACGGGAATCTAGCACCTCATATCTTTGAAGTGGAATTTTTTTATATAAATCGGCGGAACTAATGATGCCGTTTAGGAGGAACTGTAGAACTATTAAGGGTGCAAACAGAACTCATGTTAAAATGTGGAATTTTTGAGTTTGCGGTGCCAACTTCACACCGACGGTCAAACGGAACACGCCCCTTTATCTTTACTAAGTTTTATATTAAGATTTTTCTACGTGTACNTAAAAATAAGAAATGTAAATTTTTGCTATCTTAAATCTTTGTAAGGTTGACAGTAAGTAACATAAGTGTATTTCTACTTATCGATATTCTCTAAATCAGATGTTGAAGGTCCATTGAATCTGCGGGATAGCGATATGTTGAATTTACTATGCGTCGTATTCGTTTTCTTTCTTCCAGTTCGTTTAACTATCTTGGTCCAATGCGTCAAACTTTTTCGATAAATTTTGTCTGGTGGATCGGTTCTTCTCTTAGTAGCTCTGACGTTATTTCTTGTTTCTTCAAAATTTACTTGCGTTCTTGTTCGGCTGATTTTTGGACCTTGGTTCGCTATTTGCGTCTGGTTGAACATAGTTGCTTTGTGACGTGATGATTCCTCGTAAAGCAATGTTGTGGGTGGCGTGTAAGATTCTTTCCATGTAGATGACGCGGAATGGAGGGTTTTTCTGTTTAAGCATTTGTATCTTGAGATAGATTTTTTGTAGTCTTTGATGGTGAGAAGATCGGATTTCAAATTTTTATTTCTTATTTCTTTTTTTCCATGAGATTCTGGTAGCAGATAACTTGAATTAACGTCTTTTAGACTGGAAATGTTGGACTTACAAATGTTTATCTGGCCGTTTATTTTATGTTTAATTTCTCCAGAATTTACTGGATCTGTAGACGGCATAATCGAGTTTATATTGTATTTTTCCGGTGGTAAATAAGTAGGATCCGTATTTCTGGTTTGAAGTGTTAATTGTTTTTTCGGTTCTTTTGACGAGTCTTCTATAATATTACTCTTGTGTTTTGATTTTCGTTTCCGCATAAATTTATCTATCATTGCCTGCGAGTTTATTTGTGATACCTTAAGAGGATGCTGAACAGCTGGCAAAAGTTCGCTCAGTTGCTACTCAACCGCTATGCTATCGGGTAGGTGGCGCCATCTCTCGGGACCGAATCAAACCAAAACAAGGATAGATGACATGAGAGAGCCAAGGATAGACATATGTTTCTTTCTGACGCTTCTGCTAAAATTGTACTAATCGTATTTCCCAGTTTTCTTGTCTCACAAGGCTTCAAAATCTTTTTTGAAGCACTCAAAATATTCGTCTATGTTTCTAGTTTGGGCTAAAGGTATTTTTCTTTGGATTTATATGGCCAATTTTGCATATAAAGTAAAAATGTAGTTTCTGTAAAAACAGTCTAAAAACTTTTTTTTTGTTTTTCTTAAATTTTTAGGCTTTATCCCATTCTTTACTATATTTTCTTTATTTCTGGAGAAGCATTTTTTATTCCGATTCATAGTTTTCACAAAAAAATGGAAATACGAAATGATGGTAAAACAGGACGGTTCAGCATCCTCTTAAGTGTTTTTGAGAATAACTTCTTCTGATTGTTGCTACTTGCAGTTTTTTTTATTGAAACTTGAGTTATTTCCTTGCCATTTTTCTTGAAGATCTTCGTCAGATACATAAATAAATCTCTCTTTGTTACCTCTTCTTATATTTGTTCCGAATCTTGATAATTTTATTTTTCTTAGGGAGGAACCACCTTTTCCCTTTACATTTTTGTTTAAAAAAGTTGAATTGCGCAGTGAGGTTTGGGTACTTCCCTCCTCGCAATCGGATTCAAAGGATTCAAAGGATTCAAGAGAGGTTTGGATACTTTCCTCTTCAGGAATTCTTGAAAGATTTTGGTACTTTACTCTTTCAGGAAGAATTGAAGGATTTTTTAGAGAAGTTTGGAAACTTCTGTTAAGGATTCGGGAATTATTTACGTTTTTAGATAGAGGTTTTTTAACAAGGACTTCAGAAGATATTTTCATTAATTTAGGAGTAATTTAATATTTTTTTTCTTCCTGAGGATTGTTTATTACTTCAGTAAGGATTTGATAATCATTTTTCTCACAGGTCTTGAAGTTACTCTTCTTTATTTTCTTTTCATTTTTTACTTGAGATGTTTGTTTCTTAGTTTTGATTCTTTTTCACTATTTTCATTAATATTAATGTTTTGAGAATTCTTGTTGTCGTGTAAATTTAAAAAGATTTTTGAATTCTTAACGCTAGTATCAGTAGATGCAAAATTTTCCTTAATTAATTTTGGCTCAGATATGTTTAACATAGTAGTTGCAGGAACTGTTTTTTCCTTTTCGATTCTTCTTTGTTTAATATGCTCGCGATTAGGTTTGTCAAGATGTAAATTCGACTTGTGTTTACAAGTCTGAATATCTGATTTGTTGCTAGTTGTGGGTACAAAGTTTGAGGAATGCATACGCGACGTCTCATTACTTTGATTATTCACTGCTCTACAATTGTTGTTAGCGATACGCAACTGACAATCTTTAATTATTAAATGGTCCGTTCTTTTACGGCAAAGAAAGCTATTTCTGGATTGAATTTTATCTACTCGGCAGTTTTTGGCAATGTGACCGCAAGTGTTGCAAATCTGGCAAATACTTTGATTTATAAAAAGTGAAGAGAAATGCTCCAAAAAATATTCGAGAATTCAGAAAATATTGGCCGTATGGAGCAAACACAGTTATTAGTGTGTATGAAGTAAATTACTTTATTAATTAAAACAAAACGTTTTCGANCTCGGTTTAGGNCCTTATCAATGTTTTTTTCTACAATGTTTAAAAAAATACAATAATCAACAATTTGATCTAAAGAAAAATACAATAGATTTTTTAAAAAATATAAAACTTACAGTGACAATAAGTTGAGTTTGATGTACAGCTCAAAAATAAAAACAACAAAAGATCACTACATGGTGTCGCAACTGAGAGATTGTAACAGTATACATCAGTTTAAATAGAGAATCAAAGCCAAGATCGATNGATTGACAATAACTAATCTAGACATNTGTATTATCTCAATAAATGGTAAATATACTTTATCCAAATTCTCAGTATCGCTATGCAGATTTAGACCAAGGCTCTGACTCTTTATATGTAGCGTTTCAGATATCAGACGCTTGTGATAAGATCCTTCGTTATCCAAAATTTGTACATTTTCCCAGTCAAAATCGTGGTTGAATTTTATCCTATGGTCAGTAATCACAGATCTCTGAGATGAATTTCTGT
>NW_018023922.1:1946-7193 GCF_002006095.1 Pseudomyrmex gracilis | reverse complement strand
CACCGGTAACTAGCACGGCCGTTGCTAGGACCGGTGGGCCTGCTGAATCAGCGCGATCGATCTACTATAAATCAATCGCGTGGATGAAGCAGAGGCGAGACCGTAATTAGACTGCTAGCTCACTGTGTGGCTCCGCAAGCCGGAGAGTTTACCACAGTAAGGAACAGCCGTGTAAGAAACAAAAGGAACGTTGTAATCGGAGCAATAAAGATAAGAATACAAGTTCGTGATCAAAATCTCATTTTTACTACCCGACCTTCCTCGACATCCAACAACATCAAAAAGAAGAAAAGCAGTTATAGAAATATTTTGTTATAGAATTATCCTCTCTCTTTTTTCTCAATTATACACTGTATCATAACGTACACACACATAACATATCCTAACAGTGCAGATAAAATTGTATCATTATAAGTTGTAGCAGCAACAATCTTAAAGTCTAAGTTGCTGTATGTAATTTACGTATAACTACTTCTGCATAACTGTGCAAAGCTATATAATTAGTCTAGCGTTTTAGGTTTAAAATATTATTATTATTTCTATTTCTAAACAGTTTTCCTTTGATCCCACATTTCAAATTTATATTATTGTTCTTAAATTTTTATGCACTATTTGATCGTCAAATAAGGTTAAGTGCCAATACCTCACTTTCAAGGGACATAAAAAAAAACATTATACAAGGTCACTACACTGCTCTTCTGTTGGAGAAAACCAACTTGCAATCATTAATACTCTTCCAATACAACATTCTGCTGTTTTACAAGCCCTACGCGGCTTGTCTTTTTACCTTGGGAGTTGCATCTCACAACCTGTCTGCAAAAGAATTTATTTACACGGAAAACCAATTGCTCCAACTGCATCATTGCACCGAGAGAAATGACGCCTATGCACGTCGCAGCTAAACATTCCTGACACGAGATAAGGAATAACAAATTACCAAACCCCTTAAACTTTGAAAAGATCAACGAGTACAAACCAGAACAAGACTCAAGCACTCTGTCCAGTAAGTCCATTCCAATGTGGCATTTAATAAAGACGATCACATAGCTGCCGTTATCGACTAAGTTTTATTATGCATGCGTGCGTATGTATGTGTATGTATATGCACATGTATGTATCTAAATGTGTATGTATTTATATATATATATTTAAAAAAATTATACACAGGAAAAACGTTCACTAATCTTCCAAAACACTATGCAACACGAGAATTAATATAGAAATAAACCTACGAGCGCATAATGTTATGAATCACTTATTATTGAAACGAATAGTAATAAAAACGGTAGTACTAGGAAACTATAATAAGTAACAGTTAAGAAACAAATGATAAGAAGGACGAAAGAAATGATCTTCGCGATTGTATTCTTACACCAAATCACACTTTTTCGTGTGTCACACACCAGAGTACTTAAATAAATTAAAAGCACATGTAAAGATCAATTACACAATTCTCAAACAAGATCTTTTTTTCTCTTTCTTCTAAGAGAAAAGCGAGAGACGACCGCCAGCCAACAGCGACCCGAATCTTGAAACCTTGCAAAAAAAGCACCCTTTTTTCTTCTCTTTGCAAATGTTGGGCACCCCCAACATTTGTCTAACGCGGGGGATGTTGCGTACTGGAGACTCCACAGGCCCCTTTTTCTTGCAACGTGACGCGCCGACATACAATAAATTCCTTTTTTTTCTCAATAAATAATAACGGACTTGGACTTTGACGCGATAGGCGCGCAAATAGAAATTGTGTCGACGCCCAACAACAATAAACCGAGCCTAGCAACAATTTTAAAAATTCCTTCGTAGACGATAACAAACAGAAACTTTTATTATTGTCTAAACATCCCGAGCAACTTTCCAAATAAACCCGGTTCTCTCCGAGTCAAAGAAATACATCCTATAAAATTTAGGACAGCCGGCGCAAGTAAAGATTTGTCGCCACGAGCAATTGCATAAAAAAGGTTTATCACTCAATAAATATTGAAGGGTCTATGCGGCGTTGTCGAAAAGCCAACACTCTCCTTTTTTCTTTCCCCAAAAAATCGGACAAGGCGACCGAAGCAAAAGATCGTCGCCGATTGACGATCTCGGAAGTCGCCCGACNGACTAATTAACAAATAGGAACCAGCAAAGCTCAACTGAGTTCCTGATTCGGAGAGTCTTCGCTTACTCAAAACTGTATATAAGCCGGGGCTTTCGAAATTGGAAAAGGAGAAAAAACCGCGCCGCATATCCAGTTAGAGCCTCAGATTTTAGAAGTGCCACAACAAGTGAGTGAGTGACAGTAAGTGCAAAATGTAAGACCCAAGAGTGAACTACTGCGCNGCAACAGCCTAGAACCTTTTATCACGGGTCCGCAGTAAGTAGTAAGTCCATCCACAAATTTTAATCGGAAGTTCCACCACAGCATATTATTTTGTTTCTTTGCAACCAACTCCCTCCGCAACCAACTCCTTGCTTGACCACCCTCGCCGGGAGAGCAGTTCGCGATTCCAGTCGTGAATAGCACCCGACCGAGGAGTCAATTCCTCGCTTGACCACCTTTGCCGGGAGAGCAGTTCGCGACTCCAGTCGTGAATAGCACCTGACCGAGGAGTCAATTCCTCGTTTGACCACTTTCGCCGGGAGAGCAGTTCGCGATTCCAGTCGTGAATAGCACCCGACCGAAAAATCAATTCCTCGCTTGACCACCCTGGCCGGAAGAGCAATTCTCGACTCCAGTCGGGAATAGCACTCGACCGAGGAATCAATTCCGTGTTCGACCACCCTCGCCGGGAGAGCAGTTCGCGACTCTAGTCGTGATTAGCGTCCGAATTATTTCTTTTTCTTTCCTAAATCACGGAAACAAACAAAGCTCGCTTATTTCCAAATATCAGTCTTAGAATCATGACACCTTCAAATTTATTCCTATCGTTATTTCCATTGAAACCAAAGAAATAAAACAAAACCAAATTTATCAAGATACAAATCTCTAAGATGATTTAAGTTGTATAAACATGGGTTAAGAGGATGGCTACACTAAAAAACTCGCACTCTCTTTCTCTCTCACATTCGCGTTCTCATTGTACGAATCGATTATATGCTCCTTTATTGTATTAATTTCTGCATGTCTGTTATTAATTCAGTGATTTTGATTTTTCAATAAATATAACTACTTTATAATGTGTGGAATCAACCTAAAGAATTATTCTTTGTTATCCTTCTCTCCGTATAACCCACTCTCACTTCCTCGTTAAAATCGCTAGGTCCCGTCTTTGGTAAATGAGACTTGCGTCTCAGACCTAAAAAGGGACTAACGAGCGAGTGTTCGCTAGACAAAATAAGATCGGCGTACGCTGTTGACCTGTCGACGAATATAAACAAACTCGCTCGACTATCTCACAGCAGGATTTCCGTGTCCACTGTAGAGAGAGATATAGAAAACGACGCGTTTACTGTTGCGTCACACCACAGCCCGACCGTATTTATGTGCCAGGACGTAACATTTGCAATGAACTAATAGTGGGTGTGTTTATTAATAACTTGAGGGTATAACACTCAAACGTTGTACTTACCTGTGTGGTGAAACCCAACGACGTTGTCGAGAGTCTTGTCCCCTGTTGGTGAAGCCCTGCAAAGCAAACCGGCCCAAGAAGGTTCAAACCAAGGAGTTTGTGGGGCAAGTGATCAGAAGTCTGGTGAGTCCGTTCTCTGAAACATACAAGTACGGGGTTAGTTCCTTTTTGCTTTAGGGTGAAAGCAGATGGCGACCGTGAAAAGCTTATCAAACTGTTTAACCGTCTGGTCACAACGTAACATACGCGACGAAATCGGGCGTGTCGTACGAACCGTTGACGTAAGCTCGTTGCACAACGGTTTGTCGCGCAGCAAAACGCAAATCTGTCGAACCTATATAAACCACGCGCGGAGGTTGCGTCAAATACGGATACATGGTTAAAACAACTTTGTCCAAAAGCAACACGACTCCGTTTCTATTCGCTCCTTCCATAGCTTGAAACGAAAATCAATACGCAACGGTGTCTCTCGCTTCCAATTGAGATATTTCTTTCTGTGAACAAACAGCGACAACGACTGTTCACATCTGGGCATCAGCGTTCGAGAGTTCCGTTTGAATTGCGCGGTTTAAACAACCATCGCGAGAACTCTCGTCGTCTATCACGGAAAACAACGTACGAGCCGAAGGAGCGTGTGCGTGAGTGAATAAAAATAGCACATTGCGGTGAAAAAATCAAAGCCTGCAAAATTCCTCCGTGAAAACAAAAGGAATCGATGTTCCATGGCTCTTATTTTTTACCCAAACAACCTCATTTTGCGCATAAACAAACCTAATTGTCGCGATTGAAACACGGGATTCCTTGTAGCGTACGCTTTTTTGTAACGTACGCGTGGCGCGTACTGAAACGCAACGTCCGCGCGATTGAAGCGTGCGTGTGATTGAAACGTACCGTTCGCGCGATTGAAGCATGTGTGTGACTGAAACGTACCGTACGCGCCTTTGTAACGTACGCGTGTGACCGCACCTCAACCTAACAGGACGCTCGACCAAAACACGACGCGTCATTGAGAACCGCGTCATTGGTAGCTTATGTACTCACGTGCGCGTAGGACGACTATCTCGAATTGTAGTCGCCGTCTGCGTCCGTTCGAAGCGTCATCGTACAAAACGTCAACGCAAAGAGCGCACGTTCCTGAATCTTTTCGTCCCATCCTCGTCGATACCGATTACCAACAATTTCCAAATCGAGACTCGCGTCTTTTACAAGGTACAATTTTGTAAAAAAATAAAATGTTTGTCGCTCCACCCAGTGTTGGTAGATCGGGCCGGCCAGCACCAAGAGCACCGAGGTGGTGAGGGCACGCATACAGCGAGAACCGCCGTCCGTGTGCGTGACGTCACGCTCGGCTGTTCGGCTCGTGAAAGAGCGCAGACATACTATGTTCTGCCTCGCTTTCACCCGTAACGCGAGACCCTGAGACTAGAAAGCAATGTTTCGTTGCGTGCTTGTAGCGTATGACAATGGGTGCGTTCAGANAACTCAACAGTTGCACAACGGTTGAGAGATAATCACTTCTGATTGGATCATATTTTTGGAACCGCTGCAGATTTTGAAGAATAGTCCTATCATACGTGATGATCTCTCAACCGTTGAGTTGTCTGAACGCACTCAATATGACAACGCAAAATGCTTTTCCATGACTTACAATCTTGGAAAAAATAGATAATATTATTAATAAAGATGAGTTGAACAT
>NW_018023922.1:0-1881 GCF_002006095.1 Pseudomyrmex gracilis | reverse complement strand
CTCAAAATGCATTTATTATTACATTTTTATTAATTCTTATTAAAAATTAACTGCAATAATTTTAAAGTTTTTAGATTATTTGTAGATTATTGAAAACTATTAAATATATATATAAACTATAGAATTAGTATTCATAATTTTTCTATATTTTTAATTTGTAAATTACACGAAAAGAATCTAAATTTTACAGATGCATAATTCTAAAGTATTTAATTCATATAAATATAATGTATTAATTAATTGAATTTTGTATAAAATGAATTAAATATTTTGAGATTATATGTCTGTGAAAAATGTAGATCCTTGTCATAATTTACACAACAAAAATATATATAAAAAAAAGAGAACACTAATAACTTTCATTATTCAAAAAACTTTTGAATTCTTTCAGTTAACTCATATGTAATAATTCCTAAAAAAATATAATGCATCTTGAAATGTTTTACTATTATCTATAATATTACAAACTTTCTCCAAGACTGGAAATGTCTAAAAAAAAATATTAATATATAAATATTGTACGTCTTTTAAATAAAAATTGTGTGTAAAGATTGACTTTGTTTAGACATAAGTAAAATAAAAACATTGAAGTTTAATGTTCTATGATATTTAATATAAGCTGTCAATTTCTTTCTTTACAAATTGTCCAATATATAAGTATTCTCATATTAGATCATAACGTCGGTCGGCAGCAAAACTAAAAGCTTCGATGTGTTTACTGTAGACACGTGGACGTGCGACGTTTTACGTTTGTCGCTCGTTTCACACATCGAGATTTCCATGTTGGTGACATCGCAATTTGTGGAATCAATTGACAACAATGTAATTTTTTGAAATACATGAAATGTCATGCATTTTCCCTAGAAAATGAACTTAAAATATTAAATAAACTTTGCTACAGAGATCTTTCATGTTAGAATATAAAACATTTTCGCAACAATTATATAATATAAGTTTTATGCAATGATGATAAATAATATTATGAAGAAAGTAGTGGTCTTCCGCACTACCCAAGAGGTGCCACTAATAGCGCGTTAGGTTTTTTAACGTGGACCTTTGCCTGTAGCCCTATTCTACCACGTTTTATTTCGCATCTGTTAGGTTTTTAAATATGGATGTCGGATATATAGAATGTTTAGTGTTTTTTATATTGAGAGAAGTAAATCACAATATTGTTATTTTTATATAAAATTTATTTCGAGTAATATAATATTTATATATATGAAGTAATAATATAATATAAAATAGTTGGCTCCAATTATTCAATATTATATTAATTTTATTAATAATTAATATAATATTGAATAATTAGAGCGCTTCGGCCTCCTCTTACGCGCGGGCCTCCTCTTCCGCGCAGGCCTCCTCTTCCGCGCGGGAATAATATGGTGGCACCGCCTCGGCCACCCCGCTGGTACCAGCGGGCTTTGGCGCGTCCCGCTCCTCTTCTGTGTCTTCCTAAAATGAGGATTATTAATAAGAAAAGATTTCCAATTATTATATTGAGTTACTAATAGTTGCGTTATATTCAATAAATAACTTACTAGTCAAATTGTTACCCTGCTGCTGCTGTTGTTGTTGTTGCTGCTGCTGTTGTTGTTGATGCTGCTGCTGTTGTTGTTGGGGCTGCTGCTGTTGTTGTTGGGGCTGCTGCTGTTGTTGTTGGGGCTGCTGCTGCTGCAATTGCTGCTGCTGCTGCTGTAGCTGATGCTGCTGCTGTTGCAGTTGCAACATTTGTTGTTGCAACTGCTGATGCATTAATTTAACATCAAGCACCATTTGCTGCATCGATTCTTCTTCTTCTGTTGAAAAACAAATCACATATATATAATTATTACATAAAATCGGGTGGTACTCTATTGACCACAGTACGATTCGACACCG
>NW_018023921.1:0-9198 GCF_002006095.1 Pseudomyrmex gracilis | reverse complement strand
TTAAGCGACAGACGTCTGAAATGTTATTTATTACAAAACAAGTAAATGGTTTGAATTTGATGAGGGACACGGAGTCTTTACACGACACATACATCCCTGTTCTTAATAAAGTTAATTTTAAAAGGTAGAGGGCCTCTTTCCGTTTGTTGTTTTCGACGTTCTGTTCTTTGCCTTAGTATCGATTTGATTATTGTACAGGAATGTCTGTACTAGATACTCGAGATCCTTATTTATAGACTGTGAACTACATTTATAATAATTTTTCAATGTAATATATTATTTGGACTGATTTGGTATGTACAATTGTTTAATCAATGTTATTTTTGATGAGAACATGTTTATAAATGTCATATTTTTTGTTTAATTTAAATAGATTTGATTGAAAAGGACTAAAAATANAGTCGAAACGTTTCAAAAAATGACACGAGTCTAATTTTTTCAAGCATAACATCCTGCTCTGGCTCTTTATAGCCGTTTATTGATTCATTTGAATTTTAAATGAGAGCCTGAGGTCAAGCCTCTTATCTTCACCTTATTCTGAATGTTGCCTGAAAAACTTGCTTCAAGCTTTTGAACATGCATGAATCAGGTATATTTTTATGTTTATTATATAACAATAAAATAATCCAATACAATTTCGTACCGTGGAGAAACTTAACGTTTCACTAATGTAAAGGTTTTTTATATATATTACAATAAAAACTAAAAAATTTTGAATATTTAAGTATTAAATAAACATTTTTACCTATTTGTTAATTCTTATAATTAATAACAGTTTAGAATTGAGTATAAAAGGTAGTAACTTAATCTTGTTATTATGATTTTCAGACGGTGGTAAAAAATTAGAGAATTTTGAATATATTATATCTTAGAAAACTGCAATGCCTTTCTATAACTGACAGATACAAAGACATTTGATACTTTTATAACAGAATAAAATCCGATCAATGCCATCATCATGGTAATACATTGTATTGTTACGCGGCGGACACCGCGTGTGTGCCGCGGTGCTGTGTGAACGGCGCGCGCTCGGTGCGACTGTCGGTTGCTGGGCGACGACGGTTGTTGTAAAAAGAAGAGAATTTTCGGTCGCGGATTTTGTCACGACGTATTTATAGATCCGGTCGCATTCTTTGTAATTATCGTTGTATCTTGAGCCATAATAAAGTGTTGATCAAAGAGCCGCGTTCTCTCATTTCCGCGAACGGTTGCGTGAATCGCGGAGCTTGGCGACGGAGACGAGTCGTTCTCACCGCGAGCGTAACAATTGTGAGGGCTCGTCCGGGATCGAGCTTGAGAAACCGGCGGTATGGCTTTAGTGCACTCGCCGCGAAGAACGCGCAATCAGGTTGCGGCTGGAGCGGCGGAGGCGTCGGCGGCTGCGGCGGCAACGTCCGAGAACGAAACGTTGCGCGCGGTCCTGCAGGAGTTGGAGCAGCTGCGGGAGGAGCGTCGTCTTGAGAGGGATTCGTTCCGTCAGAAGGAGCGAGAATTTAGCGACTTTGTGCGCCGAAAAGAGGAGGACGTCCGATGCCTGGAGGAGCGGCTTCAACGTGCTGTATCAAGCGAGTCGTTTTCGAGTCGTTCTCCTATTCGAGCGGAATTGTCGGGAGTGAAAATTAAGCCGGACGTGTTTGACGGGAGTGTTCCTTGGAGAGAGTTCCTTGTACAGTTCGAGCTGGTCGCGCGTGTGAACGGGTAGGGCGACGCGGCGAAAGCAATGGTCGTGGCCACGAATCTGAGAGGGAAAGCGCGCTTGGTTTTAGAGAGGATGCAGGAGAGGTTTAGTTACGATGAGATACGTTCGAAGTTAGAATCGCGGTTCGGGGAGCGGGAGCTTTTTCAAAGTTGTTACGCGCAGTTCGCGGATCGTAAGCAGAGAGGCGGCGAGAATTTTGAGGCGCTCGGCGCGGATCTGGAGCGTTTGTCACGTCTTGCGTACCCGGAGAGTTCGCACAAAGTTCGCGAGAAAGTCGCTTGCGCGCAATTTATTGCCGCTCTTTCGGATGGCTTCGTGAAGCGTACATTGCAGTTGGAGAACGTCATCTCGTTGAGGGCCGCTGTCGAGCGGGCAAAAGCGGTGAAGGCTATTCAAGAAAATAGTTTTAGGGCGAGCGGGGAAGCGCCGAAGTTTTAAGAAAAATGGCAAGCGCGCGGAAGATCAAAGTACCGGATCCAGGGGAAATGGAAATTTCCGCGGTGGGGAGAGGTCAGAGAACGAAACGAAGAAGAAGCGGGAGCAGAAGGCGAATGGTGGGCGGAAGGAGAGGGAGTGTTGGAAGTGCGGAAAGAAGAGGCACTTCCGCTACGAGTGTCCGGCTAATTTGTCGGAAAACAAGGCTTAGTCAAACTTCCAGGGGTGGGTTCGGCTATGGGGAGGAACACCCCGGAAAGGAAATTTTCTGTTAAACGAATTAATAATTAAAAAAAATAATTTATTTGTTTTTCCGGTTTTTTTGCACGGTAAATCGTGTTATTTTAAATTTGATACGGGCTCCGATGTGTTGATTGTGAATTTTAATTTTGTAGAGAAGTCGCAATGTCGTAGGTTGACAGAGAGGCCGAGGTTGAAGTATCCTACCGGTGAGAAAGTTCCGGTTGAGTTTGTGTGTGTGGCTCATGTTGTTGTGGAGGAACATTCTTTGAGCATGCCTCTGTACGTAGCGGATATACTGGACGATTGTATTCTGGGGTTGGACTTTTTCAGGAAAGCGGGTCTGAGCAAGTCGTTGGAGTCGCTTTTTGTTGCTTCCTTGGGTGAGTCGGAAGTGTCTTGCTGTCGAGTGTGTGACGCTTCCGGGAGTGTTCCGGCTGATTTGAAAGATTTCTATGAGCGGAATTTTGTTGATCTAGATGAGGCACAGAAGAACGTTTTTGCTAAGTTTTTGACTGAGTTTCAGGATGTCTTTTCTGATCAAATTGTGGCTGGGAATTGTGATGTTCTTTAGCATAAGATAAATCTTCAAGATCCGCGCCCGATCAAACAGGCTCCGAGGAGGATCCCGTTGGGGATGCGGGCTGAGGTGGAGAAGATTCTTCAGGAAATGAAAAACCAAGAGGTCATTGAGGAATCTTTTGGCCCGTGGACCTCCTCGGCGGTGAGTGTAAAGAAAAAACGACGGGGGTTTGAGATTTTGCGTAGATTATTGTAAGCTTAATGCGGTCACAATTAAGGATTGTTATCCTTTCCCTAGGGTTGACGATGTTCTGGATCAATTGTCCGGGAATGAGTGGTTCTCTACCCTGGATTTGAAAAGTGGATATTGGCAATTGAAAATTCGGCCGAAGGACTGGGAAAAAACTGTTTTCTCGGTAAGGAATGGACTTTGGCATTTCACGGTAATGCCGTTTGGTTTGTGTAACGCTCCAGCTACTTTTGAGCATGCGATGGAGCGGATTCTTTATCAATTATTGTCTGAGATTTGTTTAGTATATTTGGATGATGTGGTTGTTTTTGGTAAATATTTTGAAGAGGAGATGGCTAATTTGAGGGAAGTGTTTCTGAGGCTTAGAGCGGCTACTTTGAAGCTCAATCCTAAAAAATGTAATTTATTTCGGAAGCAAGTGAATTATTTAGGGCATGTGGTTTCAGCCAAGAGGATTTCGACGGATCCTGAGAAGATTGCGGCTGTGGCGGAAAGGCCTGTTCCACAAAATAAGAAGCAGGTTCGCAGTTTTCTGGGATTCTGTTCTTATTACCGTAAGTTTGTGAAGTGTTTTTCTCTGATTGCGAAACCGCTGTTTGCTTTGACGGAAAATCAGGTTAAGTTTGTTTGGTCGAAGCAGTGTCAGGAGACGTTTGTGAATCTTAAACGGATGATGTCTTCGTCTCCGATACTTTCTTTTCCTCTTGAGAGAGGGGAGTTGATTTTAGACACGGATGCTTCCGGTCATGGTGTTGGCGCAGTTTTGTCGCAGGTTCAACTAGGGACGGAGAAAGTCAATAAGTAAGTAAAAATAGAATGCGAGCGAATTTTATAATTTAATACGGAGAAAGTCATTGCTTATTTTAGTCGGGTGTTAAGTAAGCCTGAGAGGAACTATTGTGTTACGCGGCGGGACCTGTTGGCGATGGTAGACTCAATTACATATTTTCATCACTATTTATATGGGCGGAAATTTCTGGTCCGTACTGATCATGCTTCTCTTAGATGGTTGATGTCGTTCAAAGATTTGGAGGGTCAGTTAGCTCGTTGGGCGGAGAGGTTTCAGCAGTATGATTTTGAGGTAGTGCATCGGTGCAGTCGGGTGCACGGGAACGCGGATGGTCTCTCTAGGCGGCCTTGTGCGGAGTCAAATTGTAGGTATTGCTCGAGGATGGAGGTGAGGAATGCTTTGAAGCAAGAGGGGCAGGTGGCTCGTATAGTTTTGGAAGAGGATGTTTCTGGGGAGTGGCGAAAAGATCAATTGGGAGATCAGGCTGTGTCAATTGTTTTGCTGGGAAAGGAGAGGGATAAACGCCCTTCGTGGGAAGAGGTTTCGGCTAAGGGCCCTTCTTCAAGGATCTATTGGTCCCATTGAGACGCTTTAGTTGTGGTGGGTGGAGTTCTGTATAAAAGGTAAGTAGCACCAAATTTGAAGTCTAGTTTTCTTCAGTTATCGTTCCTCGGAAAAGGGTGAAACAGATTTTGGAGGAGGCTTATGATGCTCCGTCTGGGGGGCATTTTGGGGTGAATAAAACGTTGGAAAAGATTCATAGGCGGTTTTATTGGGCTTCGTGCAAGAAAGATGTAGAAAATTGGTGTAGGTCTTGTAAGGTTTGTGTTGCAAAGAAAGGTCCTTTGGATAAGGGAAAATCTCCGTTGCAGATCTTTAATGCTGGCGCGCCTTTTAAGAGGTTACAGATGGACATTCTGGGTCCTTTTCCGGCGTCTTCTTCGGGGAAAAGATATCTTCTTGTGGTTGTAGATTGCTTTACCAAGTGGGTGGAGGCTTTCTCTTTGAAGAATGTTAGAGCGTCGACCGTTGCGGAGGTTTTTGTTAGTCAGGTGGTCTCCAGGTTTGGTGTGCCGTTGGAGTTGCATACGAATCAGGGGAAGAATTTTGAGTTTCTACTTTTTCAGGAGCTGTCGTGGTTGTTAGGGATAAGGAAGACGAGGACTACTGCTCTTCATCCGCAGTCTGATGAACAGGTTGAAAGGCAGCATCAGACGATAATGCTGTATCTGTCTAAGGTTGTTGACAAGAATCAGAAGGATTGGGATCGTTGGATTCCTATGTTTCTGTTTGCTTATAAGTCTTCTAGACATGAGGCTACGGGAGTTACTCTGGCTGAGTTGAGTTTCGGTCGGGATCTGCGCCTGCCATTGGATTTGTTGCGGAGTGCTCCGCTGAATTATTGTTCGGATTGTCCGGAGGATTATATTCGGGAATTAGGGGAGAAGTTAGAGGAAAGAGTCATCAGGATGTTAGGGAGCGGTTGGTGTTGAAGTCGAACAAAGCGAAAGTGCGCTATGATCTTAGGGCCAGGCATGTTTTTTTTGATGAGGGGCAAAAGGTTTGGTTTTTTAATCCTAGGAGTAAAGGTAAAGCTCCTAAATTGCAGAAGAATTGGGAAGGGCCGTTTTTAGTGGTGAAAAAGTTACGTGACGTAGTGTATTGCATACGTCGCTCAAGTAGGCATAAGTGTAAGGTTGTGCATGCTGACAGGTTGGCGTCGTTTTGTGAACGGTTGGAACACACATCGGAAACCCGTTAAATTATTTTGTTTGTTAAATTATTTTATTTGTTTGTTTTTTTTTCTTTCTTTTATTTGTTCTGTTTGCATTGCTTTCAAAAGCATGTTTTGTTGGTGTTTCTTTTATTTCCGTTTAGTTTTACCGGTGCCCAGTTCGGCGGTCGTCGAGTCGTTGTGGTCGTCGTGGGACGCTTCTTCGGGAGTCGTCGTCGTCGCGGAACGGTCTTTGCGTCGTCGTAGTNTTCGCGGGGCACTTCTTTGTGGGAGTTGTCGTCGTCGCGGAGCGGTCGTCGCGTTGTCGTGGTCTGCGTGAGACGCTTCTTCGTTGAAGTCGTCGTTGTCGCAAAGCGTTTTTGTTGTTAACTTGTACTGTTAGAGAAGACTGTTTCGCTCACGGTTTTCGACGCGTGGTTTCCCGTGGGCCGTTGGGCAGATGCCGAGGCGGGGACTTGGGGTGCCCGTTTTGAGGCGGTGGGTCCACGCATGTCTCTCCCCCTCCGAAGATCGAAGTGTGTCGAGAAATTGTCGAAGCCCCGAAGATAGAAGTTATTCGAGAAGAATTTTTTCGGCCAGTTGGCTCGAGATCCTTGAGCAGCAGCTCAGGAGTGAGCAGAAAAACTGGAGTCCTGCTTTGATCGTCGGGACGACGATCTGAAGAAGAGGGGAGCAGTGTTACGCGGCGGACACCGCGTGTGTGCCGCGGGAGCTGTGTGAACGGCGCGCGCTCGGTGCGACTGTCGGTTGCTGGACGACGACGGTTGTTGTAAAAAGGAGAGTAGTTTCGGTCGCGGATTCTGTCACGACGTATTTGTAAATCCGGTCGCATTCTTTGTAATTATCGTTGTACCTTGAGCCATAATAAAGTGTTGATCAAAGAGCCGCGTTCTCTCATTTTCGCGGACGGTTGCGCGAATCGCGGAGCTTGGCGACGGAGACGAGTCGTTCTCACCGCGAGCGTAACAGTATTATACAGTTAAATATATTATAAATAATTAAATAAACATATATATACATATATATATAATGATATATATTACAAGTAATTAAACTAAAATTTGTTTAGATACGTAAAGAGAAATGGCAGAATTATATCGTTGCCTTGAATTAAAAAAGAGTTTATATGAAAAAATAGGCTTTAACGACAATATTCAAGAGCAAGAAATCACAGCAGCAAAAACTTTTTAATGCTTCAAATATATCTACAGTTACACATGTGACTTTGGTAAGATTTTATTTATGCAAATATCTAGAAATAAGATTTTTGTCGTTTTTTATAATTTTGTAATCAGATAATTTATTAATCAATTAATCGCTCGTGAAAAGTTCAAATTAATTAATAGGCCGATACAAGCAATAAAATACAGGATGACAGCGTATAAACAAAAGTCTTTATTCAAAAAAGACAAAAAAACAAACGTTTCAGTCCACACTTTTGGACCTTCCTCAGTGTAATAATTGTTACATTCAAATAATTTAACAAATCGCTTCAATATAACAAAATAATGTCAATCGAACATGACGATGTAATACAAATACTGTGTACTGAATGTAACAATTATTACACTGAGGAAGGTCCAAAATTGTGGACTGAAACGTTTGTTTTTTTGTCTTTTTTGAATAAAGACTTTTGTTTATACGCTGTCATCCTGTATTTTATTGCTCGTATCGGCCTATTAATTAATTAGATAATTTATTGTTGCTTTATTTTGTATTTTGTAAAAGTGGTTTGCGTGTAGCATTGCAGAAATGTCATAGAAAAGCTTTCGATAGCTTAGATTTTTTTTGCGCAGATCGACGGTTGCACATGTTCCGTTTGCCTAGATCCCGTTAGCACAGAAAATTTTTGCGCATAATCGTCATTGCACAGACATATTATAGATTAGGGTGGGTTAAATGTTTTTTGGGGAGGGGATAGAGGTGGAGGGACAAAACCCCCGCCTACATATGTGCTATAGTGTGTGACATAAGCAAAATATTTATTTCGAAAATGTAATAATAACGACTATGCGCAATCGGAATCTGCGCAAAGATTTTCTGTGCAAACGGGATCTAGACATGGAACCTGTGCAACCGTCGATCTGCGCAAAAGAATTTTTGACTATCAGTGCTCTGCCAAATTATCAAAATAGTAATCGATCTAACACAAACTTTAAATAACAGTAAATTAAGCCGTAATATTGACAAACAATTTTGTGACGCACACGCTAAAGATTCTCTCTTTCTTTTACTTTGTATAGTAAGCGTACAGTTCATATTGAATATATTATAGAGTTTGTTTGTAGTTGTACTAGGTTACTTCGTCAAGCTGAGAAATCTGTAAAATATCAAACATTAATTAATTTGCAGCAAATCTTGAATACATTCTTGCCTAATAACAAAAGAACAGAAATGTCGTTTGATGTGGAACTGTTGGATATGTATTGTTGTTTAAGACTAAAAAAAGATATATATTAAAAAATGAACTTAGACAGTTACAAAAACTAAGTTATCAGGTTTATGCAAACAAAAAAGCTGCACATATATACATATATATATAGGTTTAAAAGTAATCATACATGGCATTTCTGCGATGCTACACGCCAAATCACTATTATAAAATACTAAATAAAACAACAATAAATTATCTGATTACAAAATCATAAAAAGCGACAATAATTTTATTAGTAGATATTTGCGTAAATAAAATCTTACCAAAAGTGTGTGTGTGTATCGCATGTCAAACTGTAGATGTATTCAAAGTATTGAAATGTTTTCGTTGCTCTGACTTCTTGCTCTTGAATATTGTTGGTAAAGCTTATTCTTTTATATAAATTTGTTTGTATTTATATCAGCGATATAATTTCGGCATTTCTCTTTAAGTAATTAAAAATATTTTAGTTCGATTACTTGTATTATATATATATATGTATATATATGTTTATTTATTTATAATTTATTTAAATATATAATACACAGTACTACCAAAATGGTGTTGATTGTTTTTTTTCATCTGTTATAAAATTATCATAGTTCTCTTTATTTGCCAATTGTACAAAGGTATTGCATTTTTCTAAGATATATATAATATATTCAAGATTCTCTAATTTTCTATCACCGTTTAAAAGTAATAGCAAGATTAAGATACTAATTTTTATACATAAAATAACTTTTATACATACTAAGAAAAAAACAAAATATAAAGAACTAAATCCAAGAAAATAATAATATGCTGACGTATATGCTAACATTAGAATAAGTTTTAGATTAACCTGGTAATTTTATTTGTGAAATAATTTTAAACTAATCAAATGAAGAACAACATGAGAAACAATTTAATTTAAAAACAATATAAGAAGATAAATATTGATACGCGAGCAATCAACAAGAAATTGATTTTTGTAATATATTCTTTTTTGTCAAAAATATATCACTTTTGACTTATATCTGGTTTTATTTATTTAAAAAAATAATAAATATATGTTTAAATGTGACTTTCGAAATTAAAAAACCTTCATAATATGTAGATATTTTTCTAAAAATAT
>NW_018023920.1:4580-9247 GCF_002006095.1 Pseudomyrmex gracilis | reverse complement strand
CGCGGCGCAAAACTGCTGCGCAAAACTGCTGCTCCGTGGGAGTAAACGTATTCTAACCTCGCGCATAATTTGTTACTAGAGTTAATAATCAAAATAGGCATAGCACTTTTCATACATATTTACAAAAATTGCTTAGCACTAAAACGGTTAGATAATATTAGAAAATAAAATATATTTTTTAAGAAAACAAAGCAATACTTATTAAGAATAATAATGTTACTATAAAAATTTATTTGAATATTATCTTAGAGGAAGCATTGTCCTGGTTTATTAGTGTTCTAAAATTTGTATGTAAGACAATATTTTAAGAAAATTATAATTGACATTTCTTTAAGGATTTTACTGTTCCTATACTGGAAATAAGACCAGTACTATCAAACAGTATGATTATATCTGCAGATAGACAAAATATTGAAGTAAAAGATAAAAAAAAGAGAGTAGACAGTTGTATGTTTACTCAATGTACAAACGGAAATGATATAGATGAACGCGTAAGTGCAGTTATAATGGTTTTACTTTTTGGAATGTTTGAGTTTGACTTTGAAAGTAAACTTCTCTTTATGCCTGCTATACTTTTTTTGGTTTCTATAAAAATAATTCTTTTTAGTTTTCTTCTTTTTGAAACTGTCGCACTGAGTTTTGCATACAAAAAAGAAAATTATTAATAGTAATTATCTGGGCGTTATTATTTGCCTGTGGCTTTTAAAAAAGAATTTACGCTTTAAATATTATATTATTTAAATACTAATACTTTAAAAGTATGCATNGCTTTATTTGGGTCAAGGTATAATAAAATTATTTATTAAAGAATGTAATACATGGGTTTCAGAAAGTTTAAGGAAAGAAAAAATGTATTATATATACAGGGTGTCTGATAATGACCGTATAACCGCTCGTAGGCAGGTAGAAGAGATTATTCTGAGTCGAAAAGTCTTGAACCATTTTTTTCTATTACATATGATAAAGGAGTAATTATTGAATAAAGTAAGCCAATCAGCGCCGACCTTTAGCCGAACGCACGTCAGTGAGCCGCGCAGAGCGCTCACGCACATCAGGCGCGCGGCTCGCTGACGTGCGTTCGGCTAAAGGTCGGCGCTGATTGGCTTATTTTATTCAATAATTACTCCTTTATCATATGTAATAGAAAAATATGGTTCAGGACTTTTCGACTCAGAATAATCTCTTCTACCTGCCTACGAGCGGTTATACGGTCATTATCAGACACCCTGTATGTATGCATATATATATATATATACACATATATAAACATTAATACATGTATTAACATACAAAGATGTTTTTTCGGGTTTGAACCGCGTTAGTGTCATTTTAATACCGACGTTTCGTGAACATTACAGCTCACTTCATCAAGGTTTTATACTGTATCAGTATCAGGCTGCTCTTCACTAACGCGGTTTAAACCCGAAAAAACATCTTTGTATGTTAATACTACACACCGCGAAAGCATCAAATATCAAATTAATATATGTATATTGCTTGTTTCATAACTAATATATTAATAAATATTTTATTTAATAAGGAATATTTTTGTGAGTTTTGAATATTTTTGATTTTTTTATAGCATGTGCATGTGAGAAAAAAAATATTTTATAAATTAATTTATTGATATTAATGTTTTATATTATATAGAAACGCCGTTACAATGCAAAGCAGAAGGCATTTGCCTTAACACTTTACAAGACAATGGGGAAGCATGCATATAATTCGTTACGATCAATTTTTAAAGAAATACCGAGCGTACAAACTTTGCAGTCGGTTTTGCATAGTATACCTTTGTTTCCGGGATTGAACCTTTTCATTCTGAAACAGTTGGAAAGCATAGGTTCAAACATGTCAGTGAAGGAGAAAGTGTGTATTCTTAGTTGGGACGAGATATCAATACAATCTAAACTTACTTATGATATTNGAAAGGATATCATCTGTGGGTTTGAACATTGGGGCAATAACCAAACGCAAAAAATCGCGTATCATGTATTAGTTTTTATGTTAAGNGGATTAAATTCGGGCTGGAAAATACCTATATCCTATAATTTTTGTAATAAAGTAACTAATACCGCGCAATTACTTCGATGCATTAAAGAACATGTTACTAAAATCCAAGAAGCAGGCTTTCACATTGTTGCAAGTGTTTGTGATCAGGGAACAACAAACACCGCTGCAGTAAAAGAATTAATTCAACGTACCAACGTAAAGCGAAATAAAGAGAACAGAGTAGAGAGTAAATAATTATAAAGATTTGAAAAAAATAAAGATTTCTTTTTATCTCTGTGTGTTTAATGTTTATTTATTATTTGATAGATCAAACTTTTGAAGTAAGAGATGCAAAAATCATCTCTTTATATGACCCATCGCATCTTATCAAAGGCATCAGAAATAATCTTTTGACTAAAGATTTAGTCTTACATGTGCGAAATAATATTCCAGAGAAAATTGGAAGTTGGGATGTTATCAAATGTGCATGGCTTATGGATAAACATTTAAATATTATTCGTCCACATTTGAAGCACGTTACAGCGGAACATATAATAGAAGAAAAGATCAAGAAGATGCAAGTTAAACATGCAGTTCAAGTATTAAGTGGACGTATGGCTAGTGTTATAGAAACATTTGCAAGAACAAAAAGTAAGTATTTTTATTAGTAAAAAAAAATATCTAACAAAGGTTTAATACAAACATAATTATAATTATAATTATATTATGTGTTACAGTATCTNTATCAATAGACAATGAGAACATTAGCATTGACGAAGAAGAAGGACTCGCAACGATGGAAGCGGTATACTTTTTTAAGTAGTTATTTGATTCGGTTAACGGAGATGACAAAAGACATAATGATAATGAACTGCGATGTCCAGTGACAGAAAATAGCGAACATCATGCGTTCTGGGTGAGTGCGAGTAATACATTACACAGAATGTCGTTTGTTGATAAAGTTTCGCGCAGTGTTATAAAATCGGTACCATCCTTAGCTAACTGGATATTCACAGTAGACGGTTTTTGAAAATTATGGAAAGTCCTTCATAATAAATTTGAATTTTGTTCTTTAAATACGCGTAATTGTTATCAAGATCCATTAGAAAATTTTTTCGGCCAAATTCGAAGTCATGCGGCACGTAATGTTAATCCGACACCTAAGCAATTCGAGGAATCGTTTTTGACTTTGTTAGTAAATAACATGAAATTTATTTCAATCAGACACGAAAATTGCGAGATATCGGACGATAATAGTTTAATGTTATTCTCGTTAAATGAATACTTAGAAAATATGTGTGTGACAGATCAATCTTGTAATGAAGCTTTGGAATTAATTTTAGAAGATAATATTTTAGACAAAGTACTCTATACAGTTTCTTTAAATAATCGGAAACATATTATTAAATGTATTTTAAAGGAAATTAATTTTTGTACAGAATGTGAAAACAGTCTACAATGTAATGAATTTCCAGTTTGCATTAAACAAATTACAAGCGTTATTCATAAATTGTTAAAAACTAGAGTACACAGACAAAATATCTTAAAAATATTATTACTATTTTTAGAACATTATAATATTGATATGAGTTGGCATGAATGTATGGAACATCGAGACATATATAAAATTGTAGTGCGTGTATAGGTATTAAAATTATTACTTGGTGGTGTGAAGAAAAAAATTCTTTAATGAAAAGTTCAAATATAAATATAGATAGAGTGCAGCGTGATGTAATCGAAAGTGTTAATAAAATTAAACAGATGCGGGAAAATTATATAATAAAAAGAAAGAAAAGAAAGTTTGTTGTAGAAGATTATAAAAATAGCGTTCGCAAAAAACGACGTGTGCAAGAAGATTGTTAGATTGTGTGTTTCAAATAAGTTATACTTATTGTATTTAACAAATTGTAACTTTGTACATTGTAAATTTGTAAATTGTTAATTTGTAAATTTTAACAAATGAATAGTCAAGGCTCGTGCAAATTGAAACTAAGAATAAAAAGGCCAATCCGAGCCATTTCCAGGATGTTGTGCAGGAATAAGCGTGCATGTATATATATATTGTGACGTGGTAGTCGCGCCGCTCCTCCCTCGCCACAAAAGGCTCTCATGATCACGGGAGTCCGGAGGTGCGAACCGTCGGGGACGTGCCAAGATCCTCCAGGGCTTGCTTGCGTGCGTTAGATCTAGTTGCTTATTCGTATTATTTTATTTGTATGCTCTTGGCGCCTCACCACATCGAGAACACTCTACTGGAGGAGATATCAGGAACCATCCAGTCTGGGTAAAAGCGAGAGTAAACGAGAGAGAAAGGCGTGCGTGGAGTCGCAGCTAGGCACTCGCACGACGACCAGAAGGGCAAGTCTCCAGAACTCAGCGGCNAGAAAGATGACAAAGCGGAGGACAGCGAACCTTGGCGCTGAGAAGCCGAGGAAGCAAGGCGAACACCCGACGAGGGAAACAGCTTTAACTTCCCTTTCACCTCGGAGAGGCCTGCTGCACACCTCTACTGCTACTCTGCAACTACGACCCTGCTACGCTACTGCATGCTGCATCGCTAGTGCATTTGCGGAATTCTGCGCTTGAACATATCCGCTGCTTACATTTGCGCCAGTAAGGGCCCGATACTCGCTTCAAATTTCGCGGCCGCGAGTCCTGCCGCCGAGCGCGAGCAT
>NW_018023920.1:2939-4100 GCF_002006095.1 Pseudomyrmex gracilis | reverse complement strand
ATAATTCGTAGGTTTAAGTGCGTGTCGCGTAATTACTCTGTTGAGTAGCTCAAGCCCTGGAGTTCCAGTAAAGCGCCAAGCAGCATTCTTGTTATTTCTTTACGTTTCGCGTGCACAAGTAAGTGTTGAGTGTATCGTTTTGCTATCGTCATATTTCGCACGGGTATCGTATCGATCCGCGTACCGAATATCGTACCGAATATCGCATTCTGAATTAACGCTATCGTAACGTGCTGCGTCCTGCGTAATAATTTCAGCTTATTTTCCGCTTGCTGCTGCATTAATCTTGCATTCTTTGCTATCGTACCGCTATTACATTCTATATTGCATCTTGGTGTGGATTTCCCTGAGCGATCTGCCTAAAGCGAGGGGTGAGCGAATCGGAGGAGCTGTAAAAAGAGAATTTTGTACTGTTATCGTACCGAATATAAGAGATCTACAGTACCGTGCTAGAGGATCTCGCGGATCGAGGAGCGCCTAGCTCTCGTTCCGGGGAACACGCTCTTCCGACTTCGCGAGCGCTTTGCTTGGGTGTGTTCATTGGCACGTGCATGCTGCGTGATTTGTGATTGCTTAAGTGCACGGTGCCCGGGGACGGAAATTCGGCGAGAGTTTTGCGCCGTGTATTTGCACGAGTTGGCTAGATCAATCTATTCTACCGTTTCCAGCTTAAAGAACGCTTTGAGTAGCTTAAACCCGCTTGTTCCCTTGTTTATTATACCGTCTAGAGTGTATAGCGTAAGCCAGAGAGAGTGTATAGCGCTGAAGCCAGCGCGACGATATAACGTATTCGATATCACGAATCGAGACCCGCCATTGGTCTTGCGATAGATCCCGTCTGTTAACCGTGTCTTGTTACTTGTCCCTATATTTTTGTATTTTCTTTTATTTCTCATTCTCTTATAATTACTGCCGCCGCGACAAAGCGATCCCGCCGTATCCTAACGGTGAGCTTTATTTTGTATCATTTTTGTTACTTTCGCTACGTTGCCTATTCCGCGGTGTTATAATAAATTGTTTATTTCTTATAATCTATCTGCAGTGTGGTTGATTGCGAACCTAATCCGAGATTCGTTCGGGACAGCCGTGATTAATTATCATCCGACCCACCCCCTCTCCGTTTTAAATAGAGCTAGTCGGCCCATTGTGTCGAGCGACGCA
>NW_018023920.1:0-1686 GCF_002006095.1 Pseudomyrmex gracilis | reverse complement strand
AAATGTAGGCAGCAGATATGTTTAAGCGCAGAATTCCGCAAATGTACTAGCGATGCAGCATGCAGTATCGTAGCAGGGTCGTAGTTGCAGATTAGCAGTAGAGATGTGCAGCAGGCCTCTTCGAGGTGAAAGGGAAGTTAAAGCTGTGTCCCTCGTCGGGTGTTTGACTCGCTTCCTCGGCTTCTTAGCGCCAAGGTTCGCTGTCCTCCGCTTTGTCATCTTTCTCGCCGCTGAGTTCTGGAGACTCGCCCCTCTGGTCGTTGTGCGAGTGCCTAGCTGCGACTCCACGCACGCCCTTCTCTCTCGTTTACTCTCGCTATTACCCAGACTCAATGGTTCCTGATATCTTCTCCAGTAGGGTGTTCTCGATGTGGTGAGGCGCCAAGAGCATACAAATAAAATAATACAAATAAGCAACTAAGTCTAACGCACGCAAGCAAGCCCTGGAGGATCTTGGCGCGTCCCTGACGGTTCGCACCCCCGGACTCCCGCGATCATGTGAGCCTTTTGTGGCGAGGGAGGAGCGGCGCGACTACCACGTCACAAACTCCCCCCCTGCCAGGACGGACCATACCGGTTCCTCGTCCCTTTGCAGCCACTTGGATCACGCGAAGTCTCCGGGTGAGCGGCCAAAATCCTCCTCCCAGGGCGTAACATGCGAATGATTCCATAAAGACAAAATACCAATAAAAACAATTTAAAGTAATTTAATNAAGCTGAAAACTTAAAAATCAGAATTAGTGCGAGAGCGTAACGGTTGAGTTGCTCCCCGAGCAGCAAGCAATACGCCAGCAAAAGAGGACAGGAGGAAGAGGGAAGGAAAGAAAAACAACCAAGCACAGAGAGTTACCACCTTATTGACCAGTATCTTTACAACGCGAGCGCATCAGCCCGATGCGCTGCCGGGTACAAACCAAAAAAAACTATACCGGCTCCGGCGGTACGATACGAGAAGACGAGAAGAGAAGAAAACAAAAAAGAAAAGAAACGAAAAAAAAGGAAAAATTACGGCCGGTCTCCTCGATTCTACGGCCTCCGGGTGAATTGCCACCAGGACTCCGCGCAGCGGGGGCAGGTNCTCACCGACACCCCCATCCGCCCGCACCGGTAACAAACGGGGCTCGTGCCCCGAGTAGGGCATTGTCGAGCCCGATGGCCCGACGAGCCACAGCCCCAGCACCGGTCGTGGGCTTGTGGCGACAAGCGGGGGCCGGGGAAGCTCCCTCGGAGATCCATATGGGAGGATGAGTCGGCTTCCTCCCTTCGGCTTGCTCGTGGTGGACTCCTCTCTCTCTCTGTCTGCGTCCTCCGTCCGAGGTCCCACCTGGATCGAGACGTGGCGTTCGGGGGCCCGAGCTTGCAGGCCTACATGTCTGCGCTGAAAGCGGGCCTCGACCGCCACATCCGCCGTGGCCGGCGGGTTCCGCACCACGGCACCTCGGGTGGTGTACCAGGCCTTGCGCTCTTGCTCTAGCGCGTCCACCAGGCTGATCCAGAAGCGCCGGCCATATCGATGATCGATAAGGCGCCACAGGCGCGCATATCTCTCGTAAAAGGCCCGGGCGCGGGAGCGCGGCTCCCCGCTATGGGCGTATTCAAAGCTGCATTACAAAGAACAGGTCAGACTATCTGCGGTTTTAAATCCTTGATGTGGACTTTCCCGAGCGATCGACCTGAGCTATCTAC
>NW_018023919.1:6627-9026 GCF_002006095.1 Pseudomyrmex gracilis | reverse complement strand
AAAACAGACATCTATCAGATCAAATTAACATGATGACTTTTGGACAACATTTTTCCTATCATGTTAAATGTCATAAAAAAGACATCTTTCAGACAACAGTAAAACAGATGTCGATTTAAAGGCATACATTGGTTATCNTATAGTAAAATCCTAAAGGCAACCTTACAACGATAACTTATAGGTACCAATTAGACATTAATGCTACCTGGGCTGCTGCTGCCGGTGTAACGCTCGACGGTGTCGTCGCTGCGCTCGTTGTTGGTGCCGTCCTGTTTACTACTATTTTCTTGCGCAACATTTACAGTTCCGCCCCCGTATTGTACTGTAAATACAAAAACTTAATACAAAAATTCTCAATATATTAACAAGCGATTATCAAACGACGGTAAACAAACCAATTATTGATACATTAGACAGACGCTTTAATTATATTTGATTAAATCCATATATATATACGTGTTGTATATAAGGTGTTGTAAATATATTGTTATAGAAACAAAAATTTAAGTCAAATTTAATGAAAAATATACTGAGTGTGTGACTTTTCTTATCGCGTCAATTTCTACCGCGTAACATAAGAAAAACGCGTTTGGACATGCACAATATTAATGAAACTTAGTTATGCTCAATATTAATTTCAAAAATTTATTTTTATGTGATATTTCTTAGCGTAATTTTAAGTTTATACAGGGGAATTAAATAAGTAGGACAACGAGTATATACGAGGTGTGATCAAAAAATAAGGTGACTTTTCATTTTTATAAAAAAATATTCATTTATTTATCCAAAATTATGTTATCCCTTTCAATATAATCCCCCTCTGATATAATGCACTTGTGCCAGCGCTTTTTCCAGTCGTCAAAACACTTCTGAAATGCACTTTTGGGTATTGCCTTGAGCTCCTCCAGCAATGCAGCCTTAATCTCCTCAATCGTTGCAAATCTTCGTCCTTTCATGGGCCTTTTCAATTTTGGGAAGAGGAAAAAGTCGCAGGGGGCCAAGTCTGGTGAATACGGTGGCTGAGGCATGATGGTAGTATTGTTTGTGGCCAAAAAACTACTACTAATGCGATGCTGCTTCTGATCAAAATTAAGCAGTTTTGGAACGAACTTCGCTGACACACGTGTCATACCTAAAACATCCGTTAAAATTGATTGGCATGAGCCAAACGATATGTTAAGATCATCAGCTACTTCTCTAATCGTGATTCGACGATTTTTCAACACAATTTCTTTCACTTTCTGAACATTTTCGTCGATTTTTGACGTGCTGGGGCGTCCAGAGCGAGGTTCATCGTTAACATTTTCTCGGCCTTCTTGGAAGAACTTATACCATTTATAAACATTTTTTCGCTCGAAGTTGACTCACCGTATGCCACTGTCAACATTTCAAGAGTTTTTGAACACTTAATACCATGTTTTACACAAAAATTAATACAATCTCTCTGCTCTATTATTTTCAACTGCAAAAAATCGCCGAGCACGCAAACACGAGTCTAACCTTTATGCCTCTCACATAAAAACAACACATACTATATAGTCAAAACTGTGAACATATGATCGTGACGAGTGTACCAACACAACAACAAAAAATTTTGAAATTAGAGTGTACAGAGCGCGCGAAATTCAAAGAGTCACCTTACTTTTTGATCACACCTCGTACATATTAAACGTATATTTATTCAATTAACTGTAAATGAATCGTCTACCTAATTTATATCGCTAATTGGTTTTTTTATATCTTTTTTATTATATCGAATTATTTTACACTTAATTTTGTTACACTTATATATATATATATATATATTACAATTATATAAAATACTATTCTAACTATTCTAACCTTCTCCCTCCGATATTTTTACAATAGAATCTTCCGTTTCCGAAATAATCACGAGGCGTTCGTCTTCTCCATCGTCATCGGTGTCGTCGTTCTCGTCGTCGGCGTCGTTGTTGTCGTCGGCATCCTCGTCATCATCGTAGTCGTCGTCGTCGTCGTCGTTCTTGTCGTCGGCGTCGTTGTTGTCGTCAGCATCCTCGTCATCATCGTTGTCGTAGTCGTCGTCGTCGTCGTTGCCGGCGTCGTTGTTGTCGTCGGCATCCTCGTCATCATCGTTGTCGTCGTCATCGTTCTCGTCGGCGACGCCGTTGTTGTCGGTGTTGTCGGCAATGATCTCGTTTTCGATTTCCGACAAGAGACGGACTGTTTCCCGCTCGTAGCGCTCGTCTTCCATTTGCGCTTCCAGCCGCCTTCTTCGAAGCTCCTCCACCGCCCATTGACGCTGTTCTTCTTCCGTTTCTTTCTGTTGAAAATGGTCAGGTAATGTCCCTGGCGGATACCTAACTTCCAGCACCATCTGCACTTCATCATCTAAAAATTAATATATATATATATATATA
>NW_018023919.1:4550-6142 GCF_002006095.1 Pseudomyrmex gracilis | reverse complement strand
ACAGAGTTGTTGCGTTTTTTCTTTCTGTGTGCTAACAATTTTGGCGGTGTTTCCGTATTGTAGCATTTCTGCAAACANTTTCTGTTACCAAGGTCTGCGCCGAAATTGTCAAAAACAGAAATTGTTTGCTGGGTATATATATAAGTTTATATGTAATTTCTTTATATATTTTTTATTATGTTTAACTATTTAGTTAGTTTACTTACCGGAATCAACGGGAGGAGAAGGAGGAGGAGAAAGCTCCGCTTCATCTCTACGGGCTCTTCCTAAAATGTGAAAATCACTAGTTAATATATATTTTTATTCTAACAGTTAGTAATTCTTGTTTTATTGCTTGTAAACTTACGCAGCGGAGGTTTGTTTGCTTCTTCTGACCCCTCTCGTCGGCGACGTTGGGCCCTAGGAGCAGGGCGTTGCATTGGCAACACCCTGGCTATCGCTGCTTCCACACGGGGCGATACGCTCGCAACTTGCTGCTGCTGACAAGAAGCAAAACGGGATGACGTCGGTGCAGCTTCTTCTTCGTTTGCCGTTACTTTGTTACGATTGTTCACTAAAGTAAATGAACCATGCAGTATATCAAAAAAGTTTTACAAATGTAAAAATAATATTCTAACAAATATAAAACTTTTACTCACCCATATTATCACGCATCATTCGTGCGATTCGTCCTCGCACATCTTTTTCTTTGTGTTGGAGCGCCGTGCGAAATTCCACTACTTCGCACGCGATGTGCAATAATCGGGGATCTTCATCAAAATATCCCAGCGCGTGCAATGTTGCGAGGTACGTATTCGATATTCGATGCGCGATTTGATAGAACAAATCTATGTTGTCTGCGTTTTCCCGTATACGCAGCAACACACTCCGAATATGCATTGACATAAATTTGTCAAATGCGCATTGCATTACATGCATTGCAATGTCTTCTATTGTTTTTGCCGACATTTTTAATAAAATATATTACCAAACTGCAAAATAGTACTTTTTGAACGCGCTTTTGAACTCCGACACTCACTAAAAACTCACTGCTTGCTATTTACTGAAGAACTGGCTGATTCTTGATCTGAACTCAGACTGCATTTTGAACTCGTTGCAACAGATCTTTTATACGCTGTTTCACCCCCAAAAATTACAAAGTGAGAGTTGGTCTAGGATGTCACAAACTGACAAACCGTTTGTTACTCGGAAATGCTATAAAGTTTTATCGTTTTTGCCAGCGGTAAGAAAAAATCTGTTTTTGCTTTTCCATAAAGTTGACATTGATTTCTCGTAGATGAAAAAATGATCCTGAGATGTCGCGTATTGGCATTGACCGTCTGTTACTCAGTCATAATTTTTACCATTTTTTCAACGGAGTAAAACACATCCTTTAGCTTTGTTTCCATAAAACGGAGATTTACAGTTCTGAGCTGCAATAAATAACCGAAGGACTTGCGATATATTGACCTTTGATTTCTGACTTTGAAATTGCACTATGAGAAACTTTCTCGCACAATTTTTCGAGATAGACACGCACGTGGAAACACGTTGCAACAGGATGCGTGATATAAGAACACCTTATTTCAAAGAATTTTTATTTATTTTCTATG
>NW_018023919.1:0-4190 GCF_002006095.1 Pseudomyrmex gracilis | reverse complement strand
GCGCTGATTGGCTTACTTTATTCAATAATTACTCCTTTATCATATGTAATAGAAAAAAATGGTTCAGGACTTTTCGACTCAGAATAATTCCTTCTACCTACCTACGAGCGGTTAGACGGTCATTATCAGACACCCTGTATATTAGGTATACAACTTTGCTTCCGCCGTTTTTCTATAGATGCCATTAGCGACAAGTAGACGTCGAGTACATACGTTATAGATGACTTGCAATACTCTTTAATATCTTGTGAACATAACCTGATAGCACTAGTACTTGATTTGTGTTTACATTATATAGTTATTCTCGAATAAAAATGTCAACTTATGAGCCGAATTTTTGTCATTTGCGGGAGGTGTTAATTTATTTTTTTAATATTAAAAAATCTGTGGCTAAGGCTCACCGAATGCTCTCAGACGCTTATGGTGAGGCTGCTATGAGTGAAAGAACATGTCGTGAGTGGTTTCAACGCTTCAAGAGCGGTGATTTTTGCGTAGAAAACCGGCATAGTGGTGGAAGATCAAAAGTTTTTGAAGATGAAGAATTAAAGCATTTGCTCAATGAAGACTCGTGTCAAAGTCAAGAGGAGTTGGCAAGATCATTGCAAGTGAGCCACCAAGCAGTTTCAAAACGCCTAAACAATCTGGGAATGTTTCAGAAGCAAGGATATTAGGTGCCATACGAGTTGAAGCCGAGAGATGTTGAACGGTGTTTCTGTATCTGTGAACAGCTGCTTGAAAGACAAAAACGGAAAAGATTTTTGCATTGCATTGTGACTGGTGACAAAAAATGGGTTTTTTACGATAACCCCAAGCGCCGAAAATCATGGGGATATTCCGGCCACGCTTCTGCGCTGACGGCTAAACCGAATATTCACGGCTTCAAGGTCATGCTCTGTATTTGGTGGGACCAGCTCGGTGTAATATATTATGAGCTGTTAAAACCGTCTCAAATAATCACAAGAGATCTTTATCGAACGCAATTAATGCGTTTGAGCCGAGCATTGAAAGAAAAATGGCCGCAATACCTTGAAAGACACGATAAAGTTATTTTGCAACATGACAATGCTCGGCCTCATGTTGCAAAAGTTGTCAAAACATACTTAGAAACATTGAAATGGGAAATCTTACCCCACCCGCCGTATTCTCCAGACGTTGCTCCCTCTGACTATCACCTATTTCGATCCATGGCACACGGCCTGAGGAACCAGCACTTCCAGTTTTATGAACAAGTCCAAAATTGGATCGATTCGTGGATCGCTTCAAAAGATGACCAGTTCTTTCAACGCGGGATCCGATTGCTGCCAGAAAGGTGGGAGAAAGTAGTGGAAAACAATGGACAATACTTTGAAACATAAATGTATAATCAGTTTTTTTACAATAAAGCTTTGAATTTTGAAAAAAAACGGCGGAAGCAAAGTTGTATATCTAATATTTTATAGAAAGACACCATATTTTCACTTTTATTCACAAAAAATTGAAATATATTTTTTGTATACAATCAAACTGAGAGAAGACATTACTTTTAATGCTTTGCTAAAATAATTTGAACAACATTATCCAAATAAAGTGTACACATTTCTAGAAATACCAGAGTGAAGTACATATCTAGAAACGGTAAATTTTTAATTTGCGTCTGTACAGCACGTTCGATATTGCTGTAATTACCTTTAATTGTTAATTTGATAATGTCTGCGTTTATATAAGCTTTCGGGAGTAACAATTCTGTTTCTTGTATTAAATACTTGGAACATTCGCTAACGCTGGATGCTAATNTATCCAAGTGTTCCATATACGCGTTAACACATTGCGCTATATTTTGCAAACCGAGAAATGTTGGTTTTTGCATAACAACAGAAGCAGAAAATATCTTGCGCTTCTTCACTCTAGAACAATCCGAATCTTCTTCTCTCATTGTCTCGCTGTTAGATGTTTCCTCTTCTCCGGACTCTTTGTGAGAAATTAATACAGCCTTNGCTCCATATGCCGTAGTAAATGCAATTGTNATATTATTATTTATTACAATCGGCTCTGTCTTGTATTTCNCTCCGTCCAAGTACAGACTTATTAACGGCATGGTATCTTGCAATTTTTTCCACGCGTCAGCATCGAGCCATATGATATTTGTTCCATTTCCGCATAATTTAATAACAGGATAAAAAAATCTGTTCTTTACATCAAGAAGCAATCCTACTTGAATTCTCTTTGTATAAGAATTATTTAATCCATACACGGTGGAAAGCAGCATCTCATGCCTCTCATTTTGCTTCTTGATGATTCCCATGCACGATTTTAAACTGGATTCAACTTGCTCTTTTTCACTATTCACCGCCATTTCTTTGCACTTTTCACTTTACACGCTTTTAAACCAATATTTACCGCGTAAAAAGATATTTCAAGCGCCAGCCGCAACTGTTTGCAACAGAATAATGATCAAAATGTATTTACATCGCTCTATTTATAGCAATTTTACTCTCTTGTGCGCATGAGCATCAACTTATTTTACCACCACCACCACTTTTGTTTAAACGGTAGATTAACAATTATTTTCAAAAGTTACAAATTTTTTCTATATATCATCCGCGTACGACACATAGTTTTTATTTTGCATTTACCTCGTGTCGTAGCTACCCGCACATGAGTGTATATGCGTATAAAAAACAATAAACAATTCTTTAAATGAGCATTTGTATAAACATTTTATTCTACATTGAATATCCATCTTGTAGAATTTTCTCGAAGTTTCTTGCGCGAACAAGTACGCGCAGGTTTAACGGTCCCGAGTCATAAATCGTTTTTTGTCTTCAAAAAAAATTATGTTCTCATCGGCACGTTCTTGTTACCCCCCACGAACATGCAGATTTAACGGTCCCGAGTCATAAACCGTTTTTTGTCTTCAAAAACTTATGTTCCCATCGGCACGCACGTGTCAACCCGCAGATAAAAATCGTTCAGAAAAAATCCGGACACGTACATTTATTTTTTATATTACATTCCTGACTTTCTAGTCACAGTCTTGCGACGCCTGCTTCGATTTTTATTTTGCCTAGACGCCCTCAACTATGCTTCGCACTCATTGGGAGCCATAAGTGCCCAGACGCTCATTGGTCCTTCCTTGGGGGCCCTATCATCCCCATCAACTACCCCTGAACCTCGCTCATTGGGAGCCATAAGTGCCCAGACGCTGATTGATTCTTCTCGGGACCGATGCCACCTCCGCCTTTACACTTCCTCAACCGACGCCAACTTGCTCTCATACACGTTTGAACGCACGAGCCAACAACATCGGAGTGCCGCCGTTGTCAGTACCAGCCACGCTTCAAAACGGATTTTTAAATAAATATATACTCTTTTAATAAAGAATTCTTACTCGAGAACATTCTCGAACTTTCCTCCCACACAAATTCCTCAACAAAAAAAATTTAAAATACACATTTTTAAAAAATTGGAAAAATTTATAAAAAATTTATGGGGTCATAAACCATGTCACTTTTCCATCCCCTTCAGTGGGCGTGGCCAATCACCACCAAGGGTAGGGGAAAACCACCCTGGTGGGGCAATGGCGCCAGAAGTGGTGAGGGGGCCAGGTGGAGGGGGTCCGTTTTGACGCACCATAAGTGCCCACATACTACTGAACATTCTAAAAATAAAATGTACGTAATGTTGCGAGAGAGACTCTAAGTGCCTCGGTAGCCTAACAGGGAAGGCGACGGCCCGGAAAGCCGGAGATTCCAGGTTCGACTCCTGGCTAAAGAGTATTTTTTCGCAATATTTTAAAATTAGTTCGGGGGGTATTCGGGGTCGTTCATATACAAGTGATGCAAAACTAGCATCCTATATGAATTTAAAGAATTGAAATTTCAATTCAAAAACTCACATGAAAAAATGTGAGTATGTTTATCCATATGTGTGCACATGTGTATACATATACACAGGCATATTTACCGCACAACATCCTGCGAACGGCTCTTCATGGACAATTTACATTAATTTAATCTTAATAAAATATTTTATTTTATACTTTTTTTTAACGCATTAATCAAATTGGTATCAATTGTAATCAAGGTTGGGTAAGTTAAATTTTTTTTTTATTTAAGTTAAGTTACAGTTAAAGGTCTTAAAAATTTTATTTAGTTAAGATATAAGTTAATCCATAATGAAATTAATTGATTAAAAGTTAAGTTAAAAAAAAA
>NW_018023918.1:0-9266 GCF_002006095.1 Pseudomyrmex gracilis | reverse complement strand
CGTGTGCTGAGCGGAATCCACTGCGGCGCCGCAATGGGCACACGCTGGCGAAACTACCTTACCTATGCGGTAAAGGTAGTCCCCAAAGCATCCGTGCCCGGTGAGGATCTGGGTGAGATGGTAAGAGACCTCTCCGTGTCTTTGACCCACCCAAGACTCCAACACCGGGCCAACGGCTTCCCGCACTCGGATGCCGTATCGAGAGGGGGCGACCACCCTCTCCTTCCACCTGCGCACCATCCGTCGGTGCGCTCGACGACGAACGGCGTCGTCACCATCCGGGGGAGGCTCAACGCCCCGGGCTCTACCTTCGCGGATGGAAGCGAAAATCTCGGCGTATTGCCGAGCCAACAGGTCGGCCGGAGGAACACGGGCCACCACCCGCACCGCCTCCAGCGCGGCCGTACGGTAGGCCCGGGCCACCCGTTGAGCCACCACCCTCTGCACCCGATTGAACGGGGCCCCAAGACGGCCCCGACCGAGCGCTTCCCACCATACCGGGGCGCCGTACATCAAAACAGAATGTACGACGCCCAGGTACAACCGCCTAGCGGCCTCCCCGGGGCCCCGAACATTCGGGAGCAGGCGAGACAGTGCCGACGCCATCCGTCCGGCCTTCTCCGCCGCATACCCAAAGTGGTCTCTCCAAGACCACTCCTGGTCTACGAGGAGGCCCAGGTAGCGCATAGATGTGCGCGAAACAACCTGGGTCTCCTCAACCCCTACACTGACGGGTTCCCCGGGCCGTTCTCCCGGAGGGCGGAAAACGACCACCTCCGTTTTGTTGGCAGCCAGGGCGAGGCCGAGTGTGGAGATATACTCCGACACTACGGCCACCGCAAGGGTCGCTCGGAGCCTGGCCTCCCGGACGTCGCAGCCCGCCGCTAACACAAGTGTGTCATCGGCGTAGCATACGACGTCCACGTGCGGCGGCAGCTGGATCCGCAACACCGCGTCGTAAGTGAGGTCCCACAGCAGGGGCCTCAAGACAGAGCCTTGTGGCACCCCGCAGGTGACAGCGTGGGACCTCAACTCCCCGTCCCGACAGGGATAGAAGACAAATCTGTCCGAAAGGTAGTCGTCCAGGACGGCCCGCAGGTAAATGGGAAGACCCCAATCCCGCAAAGCCGCCCGGACGCCACCCCAGGACAGGGAGTTAAACGCGTTGCGGATATCTAAACTGACCGCAACGCACGTCCTCCCCCGAGCCAGATGGGCCCCGGCGATCTCCCGGACACGGATCACCGCGTCGCACGTGGAGAGCGCCGGTCGGAACCCAAACTGCCGGTCAGACAGGCCTCCATTCCTCCGAACGACCCCCTCGATGCGGGTCGCCAAGACCCGCTCAAAAAGCTTGCCCACCTTGTCCAAAAGGCATATCGGCCTATAGGACGAGGGGGCAACTCCCGGGCGGGATGCCTTGGGGACCAACACCAACCTGGCCCCTTTCCACGCCCGTGGGAAGCACCCCTCCCGGAGGCACCGCGTATAGCAGCGCAGCAACACCTCCGGGGCCAGGGATGCCACCCGTTCCAGGGCCACGGACGTAACCCCGTCCATGCCCGGGGCGGTACGCCGCCCCCGCAGACGACGACACGCCTCGCGGAGTTTATCTGCTCCCACGGCGAACTCCTCCCGCCATGGTATGCGGCCCGGTGGGCCCGGACGGGCCTCCTCCCGGAGGGGAAACAAAGTCCGGACCAACTCCCGGACCGCATCCACCGACAGCAGCTCCGTAACACCCGGGCCAGATGGTCTCAGGCGCGCCAGCACCACCCGGTATGCCAAACCCCACGGATCCCTATCTAAGGTATCCGTGAGGTTCCTCCACGCCGCCCTTTTTGCCGTCGCGATGGCCTGACGGAGGGCGCGCTGTGCCTCGCGCAAATGGACGCGCAAGGCCTCTATTGCATCCGGGTCGTACTGACGACGCCCTCGTGTCCGGGTGTACCGCCGGCGCAGGACCATGCACCGTGTCCTGAGATCAGCGATCTCTGCCGACCACCAGTATATGGCCCTGCGAGATCCCGGCCGACCCGCGCGGACCATTGACGCGTTACATGCGTCCGCACACACGCGGGCCAGCCACTCAACCTCCTCTGCCAAGGACCCGTCCCGGTCCCCGGCGACAACCCACGCTGATCCCCGGACCACCGCCTCGAACATGTCCAGGTCCCAAGGGTCCCGCTTCCACCGAGGAAAAATATACCTCGGGCGGGCACTCCCCTCTTCATCGACCATGGACATGTCGATGTATCGGTGATCCGACAAAGTCTCCACGCCACGGAGGACCCTCCACCGCCGGATCAGCGGGGCCACAGCCGCCGACGCCCAGGACAGGTCCACAACAGAGGACCCCTGGGGCCGGACGCATGTCGCTACCGTCCCCCGGTTGAGCAGGGACAATCCGGCTCTGTCGGCCCATCCCTCGACCTCTCTCCCCCGCACATTTGTGGAGGCGGAGCCCCACCGTGTGGACCAGGCGTTAAAATCGCCCAGCACCAGATGGGACTCCCCACCCACTCTCTCAATGCTCTCGGAGAGAGCATCGAGGGATTCACGGAGCTCTGCCCTGCTTGCGCTGGGGGGAAAGTAGCAGCTAAACACTACTACCTCCCCCCAGCGCACCGCCACAAAACCGTGGCCCCGCGCAGCCACTTCGCACGACGAGCGGCTCTCGCGGGGTGACCACAATATTGCCGCCACTCCATCGAGGTCCACCACTCGGCCCGGAGCCTCCCCGATGTAATACGGCTCCGCGACCGTTGCGAGAGCCGTCCGTCGTTCGCACATGACCTGCCTTAGCATGTCATGTGCCGGACCGCAATGATTTGCGTTGGTTTGGATGATATTACGCATTTTCATTGCGGTCCACGTCCATCTCAGCTGCTGCTGCAGCTACCCCGGTCCTCCGCTCCGGGGGGTTTCTCCTCCCATTCCTGCCCTTCAAACGCGAAGGGCAGGATGGGCCTCCCATCCGGTGACCGGTGGAAAGGCCCCTGTTATCACACAGCACACACCGCACGGGAGCCGTGCAGGTGCGTGCCGTGTGATCCGCTTCTTTGCCGCACCGAAAACAGGTGCGGGTGCGGTCAACTTCGTTGCGGCATGACTGCCGCACATGGCCGAACTCCAGGCATTTATAGCACTGGAGCCGGCGCGTCTCAAGTAGGACGACCCGGGCGCTGGACCATCCAACCCGGAGACGTCCCACAGCGGCAAGTCTGGCCGCAACTCCTTCCGGGCAGCGCATCCACGCAGAGCCCATGCGGTCGCGACCCTCTACAATTGGGCCCATCGCGACGTCGCCCTCCCGGCACGGACCAAACTCGCCCGTCGTCACCGCCGCCACGACGTCCTCAGCACTGACAGAGGCATCAAGCCCCGTCAGCCTTACCTCGCCCCTGCGCATGGGACAAGATATCGCCGCCTTGTCCTTGAGGACCGGGGCCAAGGCTTCAGCCAGGCGGTCTGCTTTTTCATTGCCTCCTTCTCCCGATATTTCCAGAAGGAGGCCTCCCCCCATGTCCTTACGGACCCGGATGTCCTTTATTCCCATCTCTGGAAGGGACACCCGCTCTCGCGCCAACCGTATGATGGCTGCGTATGACTCCCGGCCGCTGTCCTGGCCGAATAGACACCGCACCGCCACCGCCGCCGTCCTGGGTGGCCTTCTTCTTGGAGGTTTCACCCCCTGCGGCTGCCCCCGTTGCTGCTGCGGCGGTGTTGGCCGCTGCTGCTGTTGCTGGCGCTGCCGCAGTGGCAGCCCCGGCGCCGCTCGGGCAGGAGACTTCTTCCCCCTGTTCGCCTCAGCGGCATCACCCGAGACGCCAACAGGCTTCACTACCTCCTCCAGCGCCTTTCTCTTGCGTTTGCCACGGCGCACCACTTCCACCCATTGAAAGGGTGGAAATTTATCTTCATCCCCCGATCCAGCAGGCCTTACAGGGCTATGCTGTCGGGGGGCCGGGGGTGGATCTTTCTCCTCCGTCCGTTTGGGTTGAGTCCCTCCACGAAGGGACCCCCTCCTTAACATAACTGCCATCTGCTCCTGCAAAGAAGCCACGCTTCGCGTCAACTCCTGCAGCTGGCGACTGAGCCCATCTCCGGGCTGATCTTCTACCCAGGCGAGCTTCGCCGGTACGCCCGTATCGGGCGGGCCCGGGGGCTCCCTTCTCTTCCTCTCCCGACGATCCGGAGGGGGAGGAACAATTCCGGGCAGGAGGGATTTACTTCCCGCCGGAATCACCTCCACCGACAGAACTGCCGGCCCTCTCTTTTCTTTTTCTTTCTTCCCCGGCAGTTCTTGTGCCGGGGCGACCTCCGTTTGCACCCCAATTGTTGCCGTCTCACAGGAGACCTTCACCGAGCGATGTTCAGCCTCGTAGGTCAGCCTCAAGACGTGGAGGTTAGCATTCTCCACCTTTAGCTCTTCAACCTCCGCCCGAAGAGCCTCAAATTGCTGTACCAACTTTTGGTGCTCTGCAGCAGCGGCGGCTTTCTCCTGCAGGAGGTCGTCGCGCTCCCTTTCAGCGACTCGTGCGTTCAATCGGAGGGTGGTTTCGTCCCCCCACTCCATCACACTGTTCACCAGGGCATCCCGCTGGGCCCGCAGATCCTTTATGCACGTCTTTATCGCGTGCTTCACCGACCCCTTAAGATTTTTACTGATCCTTTGGAGTCGGTGAAGCTCGTTTAGACGAGCCTCCATCTTTGCCCAGATGTTNTGGGGCGGCATGTCCCGGTAACACTCTTCCCCCGGAACGTCAGCGTCGGATTCCCAGGAGCCCTCCGATTCCTCCCCGGGATCCGCTTGGCGGCGCCTCTTTGTAGCCGTACGTGTCGGCTTCTTCTTTTTTCCCCCCTTAGATGACAATTGGGAGGAGGAAGCCTTTTTACCGGTCAAAACCGATGTTGTGCCAGCTTTACTCGATTTCGGGCCAGGGCGGCTAGTGATGCCGCTCCCCCCAGGCTGGCTCTCTCCATCCTTCTTCCTTAGACGCCTGTTAGTCGACGTCCCCTCGCCTTCCGGGAGATTATAGGTCCCGGTTACCGCGACGTCAGGAGACGCTTCGCGCGAGGACCTTACAGTCAGCGAGCTTCCAACGCTGACTGCATCCAATTCTATAGATGGAATGTCTCTCATGGAGCTTGCAGTAGCCAGAGAGACCGCCTCGCCTGCAGCGCACGAGACGGTCGACCCCTCACTGGATAACGACCGAACGGGGGCAGGGTCTTGACCCCCGAACTGCCGGGACCTGGGTGTCCGTTCACCCTGGTCCGGTAATAATCCGCCCTGTTTGTTGTCTTTNTCCATGATNAATGTGTAAGGGTGGTTTAATTTCGGAGTTTTCCTTCTCCTAGGACGGTCCCCGGCCAAAGGTCACGAGCCCGTCCTACCCGGGTTTGGAGTCAGGGTTTTCCTTCCCCTAGTCCAGTGGCCGACCCGAAAGCGCCTCTCGGAGCTGGACACCCCGGATTTGTAGTCAGGGTTTACTCCCCTAGTCCGATTGCGCCGTGGCTGACGGAGTCGGACGCCCCGGATTTGCAGTCANGGTTTACTCCCCTATCCCAGTTGCACCGGCAAAAAGTGCTAAGCGAGGCTGGGATCCCCCGGTTTTTGTTCGAGGTTTTCCTTCCTCTATTTCCTCTCTTAGTACAGGAACTCCGCGAAGGGCCTTCCTGGCATGGGTGACCCTGCCAGGGAATCAAAAGATTCCCCGCCAGTATAGCCCCCTCGCTTCACCGCTCCTAAGCCCGGGCACCACGACAAGGTGGAGGAAAATCGCCCGGGTCCTTCTCTACCTTGCCTTAACCGGCTGGATTCCTTCTCTAACTTGCCCCAACCGGCTGGGTTTTTTCCCTACCTTGCCTTAACCGGCTGGATTCCTTCCTTACCTTGCCTTAACCGGCTGGATTCTTTCTCTACTTTGCCTTAACCGACTGTAGTGGGACTGTTTATTGTTTGATCTTGCCCTTGATTACACGATCAAGGGAGGAGATTAGTAAAGGTCATACTTGAACGTAAAATTTCCTGCTTTTTCCATTTCCGGCGTCAAAAATATAAGGTTCCATTAAAAAAAACGACTTGACCTTGAAATGACCTTGAAGGTCAAGGTCAAGGTCAAATCCAAGGTCACGTGGTAATAGTCAGGGAAAAGTCCTACAACTTTTGTCTAAAATGTTTTTCTGTTCGACTCTTAGTTTTCGAGATATTTTGCTGTACCGAGACTTTTTGAACACCCTGTATATGTATTTAGTATATTATTATTAAGATTTAAGTGTATTCAGATTTGAGCATATTGTATTATTTACTATTTAGTGTATAAATATTTAAGTATAAGTATATATGTATTATTTCTAGAGTGTCCGACCGAAGGTTCGGTTTCGGTTTCGGTTTCGGCTAGTTTCGGCGCAAAATTGGGGTTTAGATGTAGTGTCGGTTTTGGCAGCAAATCGGCCGAAACTATTACCAAAACCGAAACTTCGTTCGCGTTCGTGAGTTGTCGACTTGTCGCGCTAAATAATAACCAAAAGTTAAATAGAAGTTATTTCGTTGTTTAGATAAAAGAAAAAGTTTGTTTTTGTTTACTTAATCTTGTTAAGTACAAAGTTTTTTTAACTATCTTTTGTTGACAACTATATAATTATTATTATGATAATGCGTAATTATATGCCTTTGAATTAATAATAGGTACTTGACATGTTGATATTTTTTGTTACAAACTATTATGATAATGCGTAATTATATGCATTTGAATTAATAATAGGTACTTGACATGTTGATATGTTTTGTTACAAACTCAAGTTTTAATTTATTTTTATAACTAAAACTTTGACTGTCAAAGAGACTGTAATAATAATTGTGTGATATTAGTACAGTACTGATATTGATAATAAAGACTGCATTGATCAATGATTTTTTGTTTGCGCGAAGTACACATTTCACCTCACATACAGAAGAAAGTTTGTGATACTTTTTTTTGTTGATTTTCTAAGAGCAATAAAGCTATTCGTTTATCGAATAAAGGTTTTTTTTAACACATACGCACCTGCAGCTAGCTAAAATTAACAGAAACATAGTCTCAAAGTAAAAAAATGTAATAAGGAAGTATCATAAAAGGAAGTTTTCGGGTTTGGTTTCGGTTTTGGTTGTAAAAAAGTAGTTTCGGTCGGACACTAATTATTTCTTATGTATACTGTTGTATGTACAGGTTTTTTTAAATACTGGTAAGGTTTCTGCAGTTTCCTTATCCTCGCAACAAATGTTGGTACAAAGGTTGGTAAACGGTTCGCCCATTCTTTGGTAGAAAGATGTAGATCACATCAACATCGGAGTTCTCAAGCTTGTCAAGATTCAAGACAATAAGATCAGACTTTATTTTTTCTTTAGTCATGTTAACCGGCACGTTATGTAATATCAGACGAGGCTTTATTTTTATTACCTGCTTGACCTCTAAACAGGCTTTTTCAAGTTCACATGATTTTTTACTCTTCTCAATGTCTCCGGTCAAGGTCTCAATGCGCACACCCTTATTACGTGTTGATCTCACTCTATTGACTTTCAAATTGTACTCAGCAGGCCTAATAATCCTCTGAAAAGTCGCCATATTATCCTTAGATAAGACAAATTTATTCTGAGTATCTTTTTTTGGCATTACAAGAATATTTGTTGATTTTTTAACAGCAACAGTATGGCCCCGTGCGACTTTAATATGCTGGGCGGACTTTCCAACTACCGATGCATAGGAGCGAGGAAACTTCGTGCTATTTTTTGCGGAGCAAAGTGATGTGACTCCATTCCGAATTGTGAGAACGCCTGGTTTATGATACTTTTACCAGAATCCAGCATTATTGAGTCACTCTTTTTTTTTCCAACAAGTATAAATAGACCGTTGATAATTCGAAAAACGCTTCCTTACAAGATCTGAAGGCAGACTCGATTTGAGCTCTCTTATTAGAAGACTCTTTACTTTTTAGGAGCAACGTAAAGACTGCATTAGTATGCTCACTTATAGAGCGTCTTATAGCATGCATTCTAGAAGCATTTATTACAACACCGGCTGAGGATCCGTAAAAACCTACCATTGATTGCAGAGACGATGACGAACTCTGCCGCCGCAGATCGCTCTTCCCTCCAAAACTGTCATTGTGGCCAATCCCGTGAGAAGGGGGGAGTGCCGCACCGACATTCTGGGAATCAGCCCTAAGTCGCAAATCGAGACCCGCCAGAAAGTTATCCACTCCAAGAAGCGCACGCACACCTGTAGATCTGGAATGATAACCGACACATTTTCCAGAGAGATCCACGCCACACACATTTAGAAACTTCTTGTTAAAAGTCACACAAGTAATTCCGAGAGGCAGCAAAAAGCTATGCAAAAATGCTTAGCAGAAAATCTTCAGAAAGCCCGAAGACCAAAAAGCGGCAGAAAAACACACTAAACACACTAAAACTGTCAGAACTCACAAATACACATCTAGTAATACTCACGTGTCAAGAGAGAGAGAGAGAGAGAGATTGATTGATTGATTGATTCTGCTTTATTCAACGCTCTGGGATAGTATCCCCTCAAGCGTACTTAAAATCAGATACACAATAATAGAATAAACATAAGAATAATTATATGCAAGAAAATATAAGTGTGAGTTTACATAGTAACAAACATGAAAGTAATATGTACTGTATAATGTAACAAAACAGTATAAAATAAAAGTTAAAAATTATCACTGCGTTAGGGACAACTAACATTGCGCATTTAGGTTTAGCAAGTGATCAAAAAATTTGTATTTAAAATTAATAAAAGATTCATTACGTATGNCCACTGGAATATCGTTCCAGATGTCCACCGAGACACATCTGTAAGATTGCCTATAATACTCAGTACGGCACAACGGCAAGATCAAAGTTCCATAAATAGTTCTAGTCTCGCGATACTGCTGTGGATCTCTAAACGAGTATCCATCATATAAAACCCGCGGTCTTCCCGTCTCCAATATTTTGAAGAGCATGTTTCCCATGAAGAAGATTCTTCTCAGCTTAAGTTTAAGCCAGCGCAATTTCTCATAATANGGTGTGATGTGCTCGTACCATTTGATTTGGAAGATGAATCTAACACATCTGTTAAAGGCTCTATGTAGTCGGAGACTGTCAATATCTGTTAAATTCATCAGTAACGTGCAACCGTAGTCAAAAATTGGATAGATTAAAGAGGACACCAATCTTGACCGTACTCGAGATGAGAAGAGATGCTTAAATATTTTTA
>NW_018023917.1:0-9122 GCF_002006095.1 Pseudomyrmex gracilis | reverse complement strand
AAAAAAAAAAGGGAATTAATAGTAAATAACCTTACTATTTTTGGGAATACTTGAGTTTGTGATTCTTTTGGTAACTAACTTTGTAAATACGTTGGTAATAAAACAGCGGTCGGTAATTCAAGAACCAGTCAGTAACTGCACGGCAGTCGGTAACTGTCGGTAACAACACGGCAGTCGGTAACTGTCGGTAAACACACGGCAGTCGGTAACTGTCGGTAACCACAATCAGTAACAGTCAGGAATAAATACCAATCGGTAACAATCAGTCCAGTCATCAATTCCCGATCAACATCCTCATTCTCCGCCCCGGTAAAGCCAGAACGGCTGACCGAAAAGGGAGAACGTACGTTCGACAAGAGTAAACGGTTTCGTCGAACCGTGACCTTGAACACTCGGACGTAACAATATAGTTTGTAGTTATATTTGGTGCAACGTTTCAAAACGGTTTAGTAAAACAAGTTATATTAGAGGTGTTGCCGGTGCGAAATAAATTCATTTTCTGAATTAAATTTTTAACACACATTTAAAGTATCTAATTTCTAGGTATTTCGTGCTAAGTTTCAAACAGTTTAATAAAAAACAGTTAAGGTAACTGTCCCTATTAGTGTGCTGGTAAGCAAACTTGTTCTCTTTTTTGAATAAATATTCAATTAACTGACTTCAAATGAGCTTGCTCAACATTTATATCAATCCTTTAAACTCTTTTTTTGACAATAAGATTTGTATTAGCCCAAAATATTAATATATTTAATTAATTTTAATTAAAATTAAAGAAGACTTTTTGTCACTCTTTATGTGCCCTTTCGATAGGTATTGAACATTTTTCTGTGCTCCCAGTTTGTGTGCCAGCCTCAAATTTTGTGCTCCCAATTTGTGTGCTTCTTCCAAATTATGTGCCTCCAGTTTGTGTGCTTGTCTCTAATTGTAAGCCTTCACAGTTTGTGTCCATCTCAAATTATAAATATAAATTATAAGTTTCCTATTTGTGTATCTGTTCAAAATTATGAAGTTTTGTTCAAATAAATGTTACAAAACTACATGAAACAAATGTATATGTTTGTATTTTTAGTAATAATAACTATCAATGTTAAATATATAAAAAAGAATGTTCTAATAATTTAATGCAAAGCAATGACTAATAAATAAACTAATAGTTCATTGAAAAAAAAATACAAAATATATATTTTACAGATTTAGTTTATTAAAACTTCATCACTTCATCACTTCATCACTTCATCACTTTCACACTGCTATAAAAACAATGTTACGTTTGACAGCCGGCTGAAGTACATAAATAGGGACAAGCCATGAAATCTTGTCCTTGTTTGTGAAAACACCATTTATTGCTAATAAAATGCTTTAAAGTGTCTTAAATTGCATTTTTTCGCAAAATCAAACTTCTTACGTAAAGTACATTTTAACTGTTGTACATCATTCAATATTAGCTATTATATACTTATAAACGGTGACTTTTCCTTAAGGTTTTGGACAAGAAAAGCCGGTTTATCTGACAAAATCATAGTATAAATTTTTAAAAAATATTTANTATACTTTACATGTTTATAAATGTAAAATAAACTTTTTTAAAAAATCCATTGATATCATAACTATAAATAAAAAAATACTCTACTTATTTATTTTCACTTGTTTTTCTGTAATATTTATTTAAATATAAAGGCACACTAATCGGGACAGGCACACTAATAGGGGCAGTTACCCTATGTCGGAGGTGTTGTCGGCGCGGAATCACCACGTCGCGATAGACAACTCTGCGCCCATCATGATCGGAGATATTGCCGGAGTCTGATTTTTATGGACAATTTGTTTATTCTGTTTTCTGAATTAATTTTCTACTATATAAATTTAAAGTATACAGTTTGTAGTTATTTCGTATCAAGTTTAAAAAATTTCTTACAAACAGTTATATCGAAAGTGTTGCCGGCGAGAAAAACATTTTTATATCCGTTTTCTGAGTGAATTTTTATCAGAAATTGATTATAAATTGAAAGTTTATAGGTTGTAGATATTTCGTGCCAAGTTTCAATATAGTTTATTAAAAAAAGTTATATCGTAGGTGTTGCCGGCGCGAATAACACGGACATTACCGTGTTTCGTGATTCTCTCTTTCTCTCTCTAACTCACACTTCATATCTTTCTTTCGTTTTCTTTTTACAACGCGCTCGTATATGTATGCCATCTCGTAGCAGGCATACGACATACACACAATTTTTCGCACAATGACGAATTTTAATCGTAAATTTTTCATCTCAAAACTTTATCGTCGCTTATCTCGAAAAATAAAAAACAAACAACAATAACATAACAATACTTTTTTTTTAATTTTTTTAACGTGAATCGAACGAGACTAAAAAGAAGTCGATTGGTTTAGTCGTTATTAAAAACTGGCTGCTTAAAAATCTCCCCTCTATTGAAATGCCTGATTTTTGCGTATAAGAGGCACAGTGTGCTCGCGCAGTTCGGGCGCAACTTCGTAGCGCGAGAACTTGGCGCGAAGCATTACCGTGCCTCTTGATCTCGACAACTTTGATTTTCTAATTTTATTCGTCGAGAATAGCGTTTAAAATTTGTGCGGAGATTTCCTTCGCAAAAGCAGAAGAAATCCTCCTTATAAATAGAAGTTTTCCTGAGAGAAGGCTTGTATCAGCGCGGAAATCTTAAAACCATTCTCATAGAATTGATCAATCACGTTAACTCATTTGAGACCGATTGCACACCGTGTGTGCAATTGATTTCCGAGGCTATAAGACCGGTTGCACACCGTGTGTATAATAATAATGACCATTTATCAGTTATTCTGAGTAAAGTAGTCGTTGAGATACGACTTTTTTTGAATTAATAGTATCTGTAAAGTATAGAAAAACAAAATTTGGCATTGGTTTTGTATTTTTATTTTACCTTACATTGCACACATGGTGTTCAATCCGCTCCTCGCAATAAAAATTTTCTGAGGAGCGAGCTGCACACACGGTGTGCAATCATCTTATTTATGCAAATTCACTAACGAATTGGGTGATTTCTATAGTAAACAAGTTTTTTTTGTTAAAAATGAACAATATGAAGAAAAAAAATTTTTATCCTAGGGACCGTGTTCGAAAAAAATTGCCGTCTTGAATGGGTTAAGCAAATAGTTGATCAATAAGATTAGTTAAATTTTTTATGAGACCTGCGACTTGCGTTTGCATCTTAATATAAAACGTTTTATTTATAAGAGCCAAGTGCAATTTGTACTGTATAATACACACGCATATAACCATGCATATATAACAAAGCTTATTAGATCGAAACAATGAATGCTTTCCAGCTACGTACATAAGCGACACAGTGTCCACTAGTGTGAGTGAGACACACTGATACGCTTTTTCTCTCACTAATGGACACTGTATTACACAGTATTGTCTGTGTACGTAGCTAAAAAGCGCCTAATGTTTGCTTTCTTCCAGTATACTATAAGATTCATTGGTCAAACTTGATATCAAGACGTTATAATAATCATAAACAATCTTACCTTTGCACCCATTTTTTCTTCCGAGACGGAGTTTGAGATAAATATCTTTGTCCAGTTAGGCGACTGTTTCCCATTTCATACACCACTTGTTTCAGGTTATGTACTGTGACGTTTTTCTCTGATGTTACGAAATTCCCGTGTCGTCCCGCCCGAAACGGAAAGATACGAAATCGGGACACGGACGGAAGTCCGCGAGATAGGAAACGTCTAGATCAGCAGGAGAGAAAAGGGTGTCAAACCGAGCAACCACTGTACCGAGCCGACAAATTCTTAGATATAATTTTGGGCGCCAGACGCGTACTCGCGTCAAAATGTGCGTCGCTCGACACAATGGGCCGACTAGCTCTATTTGAAACAGAGAGGGGGAGGGTCGGACAATAAATAAACAGGGCTGTCCCGAACGAATCTCGGATTAGGATCGTAATCAATCACACTGCAGATAGAGAGAAAGAAGTAAACAATTTATTATAACGCCGCGGAATAAGAGACAACGTAGCGAAAATAACAAAAAAATACAAAATAAAGTTCACCGGTAAGATACGGCGAGATCGCTTGGTCGCGGCGGCAGTAATTACAAAAGAATGAAAAATAAAAGAAAATACAGAAATATAGGAACAATTAACAAGACACTTTTAACAGACGTGATTTATCGCAAGACCAATTTCGGATATCGACTCGTGATATCAAATGCGTTATGTCGTCGCGCTGACTTCACTTACGCTATACACTCTAAACGGTATAATAAACAAGGGAACAAGCGTGTGACTCAAAGCATTCTTTAAGCTGGAAACGGTAGAATGGATTAATCTAGCCAACTCGTGCAAGTATCACTAGACAGGTCGCTAGGCGTAATATCTACGCCACGGGGCATACTTGATTTCGCAGAAGCTGGTCAGGCTTGCGCCGGACTCGACACAAAGCTCTCGCCGAATTCCCGTTCCCGGTCACCGTGCATCTAAGCAATCAATTATCACGCAGCATGCACGTGCCAAGGAGCACGCCTAAGCAAAGCGATCACGACGTCGGAAGAGCTGGTTCCCCGGAACGAGAGCTAGGTTCTCCCCGATCCGAGAGATCCCCTTGTACGGTACGATAGATCTTTTATATTCGCTATGATAACGGTACGAAATGTTCCTGTTCCAGCTCCTCCGAATCGCTCACCTCTCGCTTTTGGCAGGTCACTCGTGAAAATCCTCACCAAGATGCCGTATAGAATGTGATAGCGGTACGATAGGATAGAGTGAAAGATTAATGCAGCAGCAGGTGAAAAATAAGCTGAGATTATTACGCAGGACGCAGCACGTTACGATAGCGTTAGTCTCGGAATACGATCTTCGGTACGATACCCGGTGCGAAATATGACGATAGCGAAACGATACACTCAACACTTACTTGTGCACGCGAGACGTAAAGGAATACGAAAATGCTGCTTGGCGCTTTACCGGAACTCCAGGGCTTGAGCTACTCAACAGAGTAATTACGCGACACGCACTTAAACCTACAAATTATCACCACGAAGTTCCGTGGAATCCAATTCTAGCCGCTGCCGAAAATCCCAAAACTATGGCGAAGGTTATGTCCTTGCCGGTATCCAAACGCGAAATTCAGCGACTAGCCTCGACACGAGACTCGAGTAACGCGGATTCGTGGCTCACAAAGTAACGAGGACACCTCACCGTACGTCGTCGTCCTTGTCCATCCCAGTCAATAGCTTGGAAAGGCTTCTCGATCAATCAATCGTCGGGAGTGTCGTCGGTGCGTCCGTCCGGTTCGGTAGATTGCGACCAAGAGAGCGAGGATCGAGATCGATTCGGGGTCGATGCGTTTGAGCGCGCTAGGATCGCGTAGGGTAAATCGCGGCGACCAATCAGGTCGCGAGGGGCGCTACATGCGACGCGATGCTCGCGCTCGGCGGCAGGACTCGCGGCCGCGAAATTTGAATCGAGTATCGGGCCCTTACTGGCGAAAATGTAAACAGCGGATATTTTCAAGCGCAGAATTCCGCAAATGCACTAGCGATGCAGCATGCAGTAGCGTAGCAGGGTCGTAGTTGCAGGTTAGCAGCTGAGGTGTGCAGCAGGCTTTTCCGATGTGAACAGAAGGTTAAAGCTGTTTCTCTCGTCGGGTGTTCGCCTCGCTTCCTCGGCTTCTCAGCGCCAAGGTTCGCTGTCCTCCGCGTCGTCCTCTTTCTTGCCGCTTATTTCCGGAGACTCACCCCTCTGGTCGTCGTGCGAGTGCCTAGCTGCGACTCCACGCACACCCTACTCTCTCGTTTACTCTCGCCTTTACCCAGAATCGATGGTTCCTGATATCTCCTCCAGTAGTGTGTTCTCGATGTGGTGAGGCGCCAAGAGCATACAAAAAAAATAATACGAATAAGCAACTCAATCTAACGCACGCAAGCAAGCCCTGGAAGATCTTGGCGCTTCCTAGACGGTTCGCACCTCCGGACTCCCGCAATCATGAGAGCTTTTTGTGGCAAGGGAGGAGCGGCGCGACTACCACGTTACAGTACATACGTCACAATTTAAAATGTGACTTACTCACTTTATCAACAAAGAAATAACTTTCACCGTTNTCACAAATATTTTAAGTATATTTTTCTCATTTTGTCAGATGATTATATGGTATTTAGGGCGACACAAATTACAAATAGTATCGTATAGACATGATCATCTTTTTGCGTATGTACACTATGGAATTATTCGGTTATTACTGGCAGTTCTAAAAATATATAAGTTAACGTATCTATAGATCTTTCAATACTGCCAGTAATAACCGAAAAATAGAAGCATAATAAAAACAATAATATTTAAAAATTTATTAAGAATAAGAATTAGAAATAAAAGCTAAATGTACTATACCATAACAAAAAATAAATGTGCTATACTATAACAAAAAATAAATTATAACATATAGATACAGGAAAAATCTCATGGCTGAACAATATATACAGCCTATATTTATATACATTTATGTTATATTTTATTTTGTTGCATTGAACATTACATTTAGGTACAAATTCATAGTCGTTTCTCAACTCTTAGATCTCGTCTCCAATCTCAAATTTCAGCTTTCAAGGGGTCGATACTGTATCATGTAATGTAGTGAAAATTACAAAGGTGAGCAACTTTACTAGTTGTTGACCAATATTATTATAGATATTTTAGTAAATTCGCTCACTTTTGTAATTATCACTACACTGCGTGATACAGAATCTACTCCCAGATCTCGAATCTTCAATCTCAAATTTCAGTGTAGTTGCTACTCATGATATTCGGTTTTTCATGACTGAGCGAGGGTATGAAACATAGACTTATATAATAGATGGAACATTTATATGACGAAGTTGAAGACACCATTAAAGGACAGAAATAGTGCTGGAGTAGTTGTTTCTTTCTCTTACAATAAGATCGGTGGGGGACCAATCATCTCACAAGTCTATGCTATTATTTTTCACTATCACTCTCTTTCAACTGACTCTCGAACTCTATCTTTGTTGCTCTCGGCCACTCTCTCGGCCTGCCGCGGCCACCAATCAACTCACTGCTAGAAAAGAAGAAAACTACTCCACGACTATTTCTGTCTCTTTTAACGAAGCTTCAGCACCTCTTACATGAATGTTCCGTCTATTATATAAGTCTATGATATGAAAGCAGAAACAAACCTGAGAATGGCCAGGCCATAGAAACATGTGTAATCACTTTTTCGTCCTCTAAGTCAGCGCTATGTCCACAATTCAGGTGGTGCACATTGGCAACTACGTAACCATATCCACGAGCGACTATATCGATGCGTGCGCTATGTCCAAATGTGGACATGGTTCTATTCCGCGCTATGTCCACAGCGTGCGGTTCTATTCTGTGCTACGTGCATGAGTCCAAATGGTCACCTTCTTCAGGTGCGTGAGTAAATTCGCGAGCGTGGATTTGATTACTTTTGGAATTTAAAATGACCGGTCTCGGATGAGAAGATGAGAAAGGAAAACAGAAAAGAATAATAAAAAAACCATTGCAACTTTCCACACAACATAAATGTGATATACAAAAAAAGATGTGATAGTCAAGAAAAGAATATATTATTTTAGCGAACAGCATCAGAATTCATGGAGTGTATTCCCATGTAGGATATCATCTTCTTTTACATCATCATTTGCTGCTCTTTGCTTTATAAATTTTATTTTATTTTCTTAAAAACATTACATATATACGTATAGATACAAAATACACTAAAAAACATGCATATTATACAAAGGTGTTTCAACGATACACAAATATAATGTCTGAAAAGTTGCAATTCCAAGGATACCTATTACTCTGTTTTATTACAATTCTTTATCAATGTGTTTCCAAGTTTTATTTACAATTTTTTATACATTATAATGGAATATAAAACTACATATATATATATATATATATATATGTATACAATAGTTTACATATATTACATATATATTATATATATATATGTTTACAATAGTTTACATATATTACATATAACATACAATATAATACAATATTATACAATATTATACAATATACGTAGTATGTATAATCCTACCTACCTATCTTAAACATCTGACATATTTTAAACGTTACTAGCCTCATTAATTAGGATTAAGGCTGCATAACAGCCTTGATCCTAATTTGACATTTTGATTTCTTCCTACTTATTCGGTCTACCATATTTCCTACTTACCCGGCCTAATATATTTTCTACAAGCGCTTGTAGATACGCATCCCTACCTACACAGATACCTATTTACCTATCTACTTTGGAAAGTTTTAAAATCTATCAAATATTTTACGCGAGGGACAGTTGTTTTAAAATTAAAAAGTATTATTTTAAATGTATTTTACTTTCGTGACCGAGTTTTTATATTTTATTTAATTTAAAGAAAGTATGTACCCATCTGATAATGCCTACCATGTATTTATAGATGAGATAAAATGTGAAAAAAGTAAAAATATATATTTAAATATATATTTATTTCAAATATATATTCAAATATATATTTTTGCAAAGATAAAATAGAAAAGAATAAGTATAAAGAAGAGAATAGATATAAAGAACATGAGTCTCCGAAAAAAGATTCTATATCGGTTCTTTAAGAGAAATTGATATAGAAATATAAAAGTAGATGTAGAAAAAAGATATAAAGAATATAAGTCTTTAAAAAAAGATTTTATATCAGTACTTTAAGAAAAATTGATATACTACTGTGATCAAAAAGTAAGGTACATTTGTTTATAAAATGTAAATTCTTTATTTATTCATCCAAAGCAATTTCATCCCCTTCAAAGTAATCCCCCCCCAGATACAATGCACTTATGCCAACGCTTTTTCCAGTCCTCGAAACAGTCGGAATAATCTTTTTTCGGTATAGCCTTCAAGACCTTCTTCGATTTGGTTTTTATCTCCTCAATCGTGTCAAAACGGCGTCCCCGTATTGGCCTTTTGAGTTTGCTGAATAGCCAGAAGTCGCACNGAGCCAAATCAGGCGAATACGGTGGTTGCGGAACGATATGAGTCGAGTTTTTGGCAAAAAAGTCGCGAAGAACCAATGCAGTGTGAGCCGCGATTTTGGCACCAATCG
>NW_018023916.1:13545-14237 GCF_002006095.1 Pseudomyrmex gracilis | reverse complement strand
AAAATACTTCAGGAGTCGAACTCGGATCCTCCCGCTTATTTTCTGTTTTTATTGCATAGCGGCCAATGTATCAACTATTTTTCTTTTATTTCTAATTATTAAATTAAAGTAAAACTATCACAATTATAAATATTTGAAGTTTTTACTTTGATCCGGCAAATATAGTTCTTATGGAAGGCAATAGAAGTAAAAGAAAAAGTCATGTAGATGTCGACCAATTATGGGAAAAATGATTTATAATTAAAATAAATAATGAAACTAAGTGCCTAATATGCGGAATAACCATCACTGTTAAAAAATATAATATAGAAAAACATTATAAATCTAAACATAAATCTACACATAATAAAATTGAAGGAGAAGAGCGAATGGAACTTTTAAAAGAATTAAAATCGAGAGTCATTGATTATGAGGTAATTTTTATTTATATATTGTGACGTGGTGGTCGCGCCGCTCTCCCTTTTGCCACAAAAAGGGTATCGTTCAAGGGAGTCCCGAGGAGCGGGCCGGTCTCAAGCGCCAGGATCCTCCAGGGCTTGCGCGCCGTATCTTATTTTAGTTGCTTATTTCTTTTGTTTGTATTCTTTTTTTTTATATCATATGTAAAATTGGCGCCTCACCCCCCGAGGACTCACCCCGCCGAAGGACATCGAGGGAGAGGAGTAGACGGAAAATCTAGCGAGGAGCATAGC
>NW_018023916.1:3293-7365 GCF_002006095.1 Pseudomyrmex gracilis | reverse complement strand
CTCAGCGGTACGCTCGTGTGACCACCCTTTTCTCTCCTGCCGATCCAGACGTTTACTATCTCGCGGGCTTCCGTCCGTGTCCCGATCTCGTACTTCCGTTTCGGGCGGGACGACGCGGGAATTTCGCAACAACCACGAAAAACGTCACAATATCATAATTATATTAATATATAATTTTTTTTATTAAAATAATTAAAGTTTAATAATATATTTTTCTAATAATAGTAATAGGCAAAAGAATCGGATCTTGCATCTGCTAAATACGCGAGTTACAAAATCTCACACGCAATTGCACGAGAGTCACGACCGTTTACTTGTAGATCTTTTATAAAAAAGTGTTTAGAGATTGCGGCAGAATCTGTGTGTCCAAATGATATTGNAAAAGTTAAAGCAATTAGATTGTCCGCTCGTACTGTAGCACGTCGCGTTAAAAATTTTAGTGCAGATCTCGTGCGACAGTTAGAATTAAAAGCGAAAACGTTTATCGCCTATTCATTAGCGCTCGACAAAAGTACCGATATCACAGATATTTCACAACTGGCGATTTTTATTCGTGGAGTGAATAATAATTTATTAATTACAGAGGAGTTATTACATATTATATCTTTGAAAGATACTACAACGAGAGAAGATGTAATAAATAGTGTAGAAAAAGCAATGACAAATATCTCGTTGTCGTGGGAAAACTTAGTTTCGGTTCCTACCGATGGTGCTGCAGCAATGGTGGGACAACATGCTGGATTTATAGGACGTCTGAAATCAAAATTAAGATCGCAATCAGGACAAGAAATATATTCCATACATTGCATCATTCATCAGGAAGCATTATGTGCAAACTCCCTGAAATATGAAGAAGTAATGAGAATTGTTATTAAAGTTGTCAATTTTATTAAAACAACAGAATTGAACCATCGCCAATTTCGTGAATTTTTAAACTTTTTAAATTCAGAATATCAAGAAGCACGGTAGTGCCTCGCACCAAGTTTACGCGCGCGCAGTGCGACCGAACTGAGCGAGGCACGTACCTCTTAATACGCGAAAATGAAGAATTTTAGGAGTGGGAAAAAATTCATTCAGCAATATTTTAATACTGACTGAACCGATCGGCATTATTCTAGTCTCAATCAATTCAGGTAAACAGGCAGAAAAGAAAAGTATTAATGTGTTTTTTTTCCAAGGATTGTTTTCAAAGCTGTTTACAGCAAACGTTTTGACTTGTAATTTTTCACGTTTTTTGACTAGAAAAACAAGTGGTGGGGAAAAACGACCGGCTAGGTGGTGGGGAAAAACGACCGGCTAGGTGGTGAGGAAAAACGACCAGCTAGGTGGTGGGAAACTGTCAGTTTATTTGTGGTGTAAAAAATTGTGCCAATATACATGCGTCTACACTGTGAAAGAGAGTGAGAAACAGTGAAAAAAAAGTGAGAGAGAGTGCGAGAAAAAATAAGAGAGAGTAGGACAAAACATGAGAAAGAGTGAGAGAGTGTAAGAGAATATGAAAAAGAGTGCGAGAGAGAGTGAGAGAGAGTGAGAGAGACCACGAAAGAGTGCAAAAACGAGTGAGAGAAAATGCAAGAAAGAGTGAGAGAGAGTAGGATAGAAAATGAGAAAGAGTGAGAGAGTGTGAGAGAATGTCTTATAGAGTGCGAGATAGAGTGAGAAAGAGTGCGAGAGAAACTGAGAGAGAGTGACAGAGAGAAAGACAAAATTTAAGAGTGCGAGAGACAGTGAGAAAGTGAGAGAGAATAAAAAAAAGTAGAAAAAAGATTGTGAGAGAGTGCGAGAAAAAGTGAGAGAGAGTAAGATAGAAACAAAGAAAGAGTGGGACAGTGTGAAAGAAAGTGTTATAGAATGCGAGAGACAGTAAGAGAGAGTGAGAAGGAGTGCGACAGAGACTGAGAGAGAGTGAGACAGAGAGAAAGAAAGTGTAAGAGTGTTAGAAAGAGTGAAAAAGAGTGAGAGAAAATAAGAAAAAGTAGAAAAAAAGTGAGAGAAAGTGCGAGAAAGAGTAAAAGAGAGTGCAAGAAAGAGTGAGAGAGAGTAGGATAGAAAATAAGAAAGAGAGGGAGAGTGTGAGAGAGAGTGTAATAGAGTGCGAGAGAGAGTAAGAGAGAGTGAGAAAAAATGCAAGAGATACAGAGAGAGAGTGAGAGAGAGAAAGAGAGAGAGTGAGAGTGACCACGCAAGAGTGCAAAAAAGAGTGAGAGAGAGTGCGAGAAAGAGTGAGAGAGAGTAGGATAGAAAATGAAAAAAAGTGAAAGAGTGTAAAAGAGTGTCTTATACAGTGCGAAAGAGAGTGAGAGAAAGTAAGAAAGAGTAAGAGAGAGTGCGAGAAAGAGTGAGAAAAAATAAAATAGAAAAAGAGAAAGAATGGGAGAGTGTGAGAAAAAGTGTTTTAGAATGCGAGAGAGAGAGTAAAAAAGTGCGAGAGAGACTGAGAGAGAGTGAGACAGAAAGAGAAAAAGTGTAAGAGTGAAAGAGAGAGTGAGAGAGAATGGGGGAGAATAAAAAAGAGTGGAAAAAAGAGTAAGAGAGAGTGCGAGAAAGTAAGATAGAAAAAAAGAAAGAGTGGGAGAGTGTGAGAGAGAGTGTTATAGAGTGCGAGAGAGAGTAAGAGAGAGTGAGAAAAAGTGCAAGAGATATAGAGAAAGATTGAGAGAAAGAAAGAGAGAGAGTGAGAGTGACCACAAGAGAGTGCAAACAAGAGTGAGAGAGAGTGCGACAAAGAGTGAGAGAGAATGCGAGAAAGAGTGAGAGAAAGTAAAATAGAAAATAAGAAAGAGAGAGAAAATGTGAGAGAGAGTGTAATAGAGTGCGAGAAAAAGTAAGAGAGAGTGAAAAAAAAAGCGAGAGATACTGAAAGAGAGTGAGAGAGAGAGAGAGAAAATGTAAGAGTACAAGAGAGAGAGAGTGAGAGAGAGAGAGAGAGAAAGTGTAAGAGTGCAAGAGAGAGTGAGAGAAACTGAAAGAGACCAAAAAAGAGTGCAAAAAGAGTGAGAGAGAGTGCGAGAAAAAGTGAGAGAGAGTGCGAGAAAGAGTGAGAGAGAGTAGGATAGAAAATGAGAAAGAGTGAAAGAAGTGAAAGAGTGTGTTATAGAGTGCGAGAAAAAATAAGAGAGAGTGAAAAAAAAGCGAGAGATACTGAGAGAGAGTGAGAGAGAGAGAGAGAGAAAATGTAAGAGTGCAAGAGAGAGAGAGTGAGAGAAAGTAAAAGAGACCAAAAACGAGTGCAAAAAAAAGTGAGAGAGAGTGCGAGAAAGAGTGAGAGAAAGAGCAAGAAAGAGTGAAAGAGAATGCGAGAAAGAGTGAGAGAGAGTAGGATAGAAAATGAGAAAAAGTGAGAGTGTGTTATAGAGTGCAAGACAGAGTAAGAGAGAGTGAGAAAGAGTGCGAGAGAGACTGAGAAAAAGTGAGAGAGAAAGATAAAAAATGTAAGAGCTTTTTCCATTCCGTCACTACGCCGCGATAAACTGGAGTATCCTTACGTTGGATGCATGCTAATTAGCGAATCTTTATTAATTAATATTTCGTTAATTATTGCGAATCTTGCAAAGTGGTATAGAACTTTTTGTCTTAGAATAAGTCCTTCTATCTTTCTACAAGCGGCTGGACGGCAATTACCAAACATTCTTTATAATATATAAGTGTACATACGTATAACATTTTATGTATAATACGTCTGTAACAAATTGTATATATTTGTGTATATTATATAGTTATATATTATATATTTATATTTTTATGTACTAATTATGTAATATTTTTTTATTTTCAGGTATCCAGTGAAATAACAAACAATTATAATTATAAATAATATGTTTTTTTAAATTAAAATTGATATATTTTTATTAGCATTTTTATACTTGTTAAGTTATGTGAAGTAATTATGTTCTTTGTAATTTAATGTTGGTATTTGTGTGTGTGTGTATTTGTAAAAGAAGTGTATTGTTTGTTTATTTTGTAATAAAAAATTAGTATAATATAATTACACATAAGTAATTATAATATTATGTGTCATATGTGTGTGTGTATGATTAGTGTATTTTTAAATTAGCATTATTGTATTTTCTAA
>NW_018023916.1:0-1313 GCF_002006095.1 Pseudomyrmex gracilis | reverse complement strand
CATTGCGACTGTTTCGAAGTTATGGTAGTTTAGTACATGCGTCAAGCTATTTGAATGCCAATCGCGACATCTGCCAATGGTACTGAACGGAGGGAATATCAAATTGAAATTTGTCCGGATTTTGGCGACGCACCCTGTATATATATTTATATATATATATATATATATATAATATATATTTCTTTATTTACACAAAATGCCAAAACGTAAAATATATTGTACTCCAAAAGAAAAAGAAGAATTTGATCGACAATGTCGTAAAAAAAGAGCTGAAAATCAACGACGTTGTCGCAAAATAGCAAAAAGAAAAAATACATTCCAAACTGACAAAGTTTCTGGAAGTACTTCATCATCTATAGAATTTCATTCTTTTGCTGGTGTAATATATAGTGAGAATCGTGTGATAGAAACAAATAATGATATAATTGAAAACAGTTTTACACCAGTGCATGAAGGTATTTCCGTCTGTGATACACTTTATAACACAAATAGTGTAACAGAAGAAAACATAGAAAGTTCTACAAGTTTATTACGTAAACATAAAAAATATTACTTGCAATATCAATCACTTAAAAAATGGCAGCCTGACTTAAATATTAGTAATACAATGTTAATTGATACTGTGGTTGAAGATTACATTGGTGCTATGAATGTGTGTTGTGTTCTTTGTAATGCGAAACATTTTACACCAGAAAAGACTGCTAATAGAAGGAATTCGTTTCATGATTGTTGTAATCACGGTAAAGTTTATCTTCAACCATTACCACAATTTCCTTAATTTCTTCGTCTTTTGTGTGAAGGGAAACACAAAAAATCAAATACGGTTTTTAATCATATTCAAAGTTATAGTNGTTCATTTTCTTTTGCATCATTTAATGCTAACATAGTTAGTTTTCGTGATAGACGTCCTGGTCCATATTGTTTCAAAATACAAGGACAAATTTATTATCAAATTAATACTGTCTTACATGCTGAAAAAAATGAAGCTCCAAGTAATGGTCAACTTTTTATTTTTGATTCAAATGAATCAATAAATTATCGCTTTAAAGAAACTTGTAATTTAGATTTTGAAATTATACATAATCTTGAACATATAATGCGAGAATGTAATATATTTGCTCATTCGTATCAAATGATGGGTGAAGAATTAGAAAATCAACGTCAATTAAATACGGAATTAGAATCTCTATCAGAATGGCAAGTAGTGTTTACATTAAAACCTGGAATGGACCAACGTCGATATACTCCACAACGAACAAATGAAGTTGCAGCTGTTTTTTCTACAACTGCTGATGGAGAAATTCCAGAATCAT
>NW_018023915.1:2252-9206 GCF_002006095.1 Pseudomyrmex gracilis | reverse complement strand
TTTCAAACCAATCAGCTTGGCCCGTGCTATCCCCGACAAGTTATTTGTTTATTGCGACATTTGCGAGTCATACATAACCGGAGATGCGCTAACACCGCTTCTTCGAATCGTTACTAACAATACCATGGTTAAGTACGGTTCTAATCAGGTGAAACATTACACGCCTGGAAATTATATTCCGCTTCGTAAAACAAATTTCCGCGTGATAGAAATAGATATAAGAGATCAGTTTGGTAAATTTATTCCATTCGAATTCGGCACGTTGACGGTAACGTTACACTTTAGACGCGTATTCGAGTAGAATATGGCTTATTATATGGACTATTACGAGATGNAGAGCGGGGGCGGTGTTCCGAGAGTTTTTACAGGATNGACGTATCAGCGTGGTCACGGTATCGGAAGCTTTCTCGGCGGATTGTTCAGGAGGGTGCTTCCCTACCTGGCTAGCGGAGCGCGCGCGATCGGAAAAGAAGCTCTACGCGCCGGTGTAAGAATAATAGACGATGTGGGGGATAACAATATTCCGCTAAAAGAGCAATTAACAGTCGTTTCAAAGAATCACGTGACAATCTCAAACAACAAGCAAGAGAAAAAATAACCACTTTAATGCAAGAGTCGGGATATATACCCCTTGCGAAGAAACGCCCGGNTCAGTTTGACCCTGGTGAGCTCCCCGTTCACTTCGCGATCAAGCGTCGCCGTCGTAGCACCAACAAGAAATCGGCTTCCGTGCGAAGAAAAAAGAAAACTCGAACACTTAAACGCTCTACGAGTAAAGGAATTCAGAAGAAGAGAAAGAAGAAGAAGCGCGCGACAAAAACTAGCAAACGCCGCGTGAGCAAGAAACGAACCGTGTGCGATATATTCTCGTAGACGAAGCAAAATGTCTTTTCTCCATACTCACTTGTGTGAGTGTTTCAAAAGCAAACTTGATCTTTTCACTCTACCGCCCACTTAGACCAGTATCGAGAGTTCGCAATGGATTCANTACAAACCTTTGTCGACTCTTGCGGACGACGCTCCCGTAGAGTTTGTCGTACCGGGACATGGTGAAGATTACATAGATCTCGCGCATACTCTTCTCAGTCTTTGCGTGATATTGCAAACCCCCGCAGCGGTTATTCCGGTTACTTCGGCTTCTGCTGCTGCTGCAGAGCATAAAGTAAGGCCTGTAAATAACTTTTTACATTCCATGTTCAATCAAATTGATGTGTATTTCAATCAAAAGCTTGTGTCGCCTCCGAACAATGCTTACGCGTATCAGGCCTATTTCGAGACATTGGTGAATTATTCTTCAGAAGCAAAATCCTCTTATCTCACCATTTGTTTATGGGATAGCGATCTTCCGGAGCTGATGGATGATGGCTTCGATGCTCCAAATGAGAATNCCGCTCTCGTGAGACGTATGCAGTATTTCACAAATAACCGTGCTGTGGATCTCATAAGACATCTACATTGCGACGTTTTCAATCAGGATAGATTCTTGATTAATGGCGTGGAAATGCGCCTCAGACTCATCCGCTCGAAGGATTCTTTCTGTCTCATGGAATCTACGCCACACAAAGAGTTTGTATTGTAGACGCCACCTTGATCATGAGGAGAGCAAAACTAAGCGCTGGAGATTTATTAGTTTACGCTAAAATGCTGAGCAAAACCACTGCAAAGTATCCTCTCACGAGAGTTGAAGTTAAATCGGTTACAATTCATAGAGGAGTGGTGAGGGAATCAATTGACAACGCCATACTCGGNCAACTGCCGAAGCGGGTGGTAATCGGTTTTGTCGAAAATAAGGCGTTTAACGGCGATAGTAAACTTAATCCGTTTAATTTTAAAAACTTTAATATAAATTTCNTGTCGCTTTACGTCGATGGAATTGAAGTTCCTACTAGACCGTAACAACCTTCTTTTTCAAAAAACTCTCGTCTCTACATCAAGACTTTTCATACTCTTTTCTCAGAAACGGGTATTCATTTTCTAACCAAAGACAATGCTATAAGCAGAAATGCTTATGCACACGGATACACACTCTTTGCTTTTGATCTCACACCCGATTCATCGGCCAATTGCGTCAAACATTTGAATCTCGTGAAGCACGGTAGTTTGCGAATTCAAGCACGGTTCGAAAAAGCTCTCGAAACGAATATTACCTGTCTTGTTTATGCGGAATTCGACAGTGTTTTGGAGATCGATTCTTCGCGTCAAATCATTGTTGATTATAACAGATAATCATATTTTCGCACATGCGTAAAACCAAGATAATTTTTTCTCACTACATTTTTTCCACTTTTCTACGCCTTTTGTCGCAAGCGTGGAGAAATTTCAGTTTCGTTCTAGTCTCCGATATCTTCGCTTTGTTTTCACGATGTCCGAGTATAAAGGTGCTGTGATCATAGAAATGCAAGGATTTCGCGGCGTCGTGTGTGAATTTATTCCAAAAGAAGTGGCGTATGTCGCGGTAAAGCGGCCGATTTTCAAAAACTGGATCTTGATGCCTCCGTTCTTGTTTACCAAATTACCACAAAAATCAAAACAATGCAACAATTGGCTTACACGAATTTATCACGGTATCGAATGGTTTGACGATAAAACCAATCTCAAATATCTCACGAGACATCTACGAGAAGTCACCAAATACGCTCCCGTCATCTACACCAGAGGCAAAGAAAAAATGGATTTCTCAGAAAAGCTTCTGTCTAAAAACATATATAATCTGGAAGCTCTCTCTCCCTCGTTCAAATCCATCTCGAAAAGCGAAGAGAACATATCTCAGTGTTCGTATCACGGAGTTTGCTCATCGGACATTAGTTGCGCTCTACGTAACGCTTTTCGGTTAAAACGCTAGTTAAACCTAAACAGCGTTGAAGAACATCTTGATAGCGGCTTTGTCAGCGATGAGATCAGCAGGATACAATCCGACGACATCAAAACGGAGGAGGAGAAAAAACAACTAACAGAAAAAGAAGAAGAAGATGCGCGCAGTAAAGACGATTGCCCACCAAAAATCTCCCGCCTAAACGACTTTGCTGTACAAACAGAGGTACAAAGGGAATACATAAAATTCACTCCGCTTTCTCGCGACTATCTGTATCAAAATAATGAATACAAAAGAAATATTGCAAGCCTTGCGACAACTGCAAATATCTGGACACACGGAAGTTTATCCAGCCGACAAATTGCCCAGGGTATGGACGAAGTGGACAGCAATCGTCGCTAACGCAGACAATCACAATCAACCAGGAACCCACTGGATTGCCGTCTTCCTCGATGGAAACAGACACGCCACCTACTTCGACAGCTATGGAATACCGCCGTCAGATTCCCGCTTCCATCTGCGACTTCGAAGAAATTTCGCAACGCACACATGGAACACGACTTAACTTCAAGGATATTCCTTGCAAACGTGCGGGCATTATTGCTGTGTGTTTCTCTATTTTATGGCTCACGGGTATAGCCTTTCCCAATTTTTACAACTGTTTTCTAGAAATTTTGACGCCAACGACAAATTAATTGTATGTTATTTTGTAAAATATTCTCTACGTAACCCAACAATGTACAAAACCGCTTTCCTGAACACTATATTCAACACTGTACTTGTGAAGCAAAAAAAAATAATCAACTGTAGTTTTATTTACGTACTTGTATTTTCTTTTATGTATTTAAAATATATCTATATCAAATAACTGTAATAAGTTGTTTTCTCTTATTCTTCCCAAGAAACCTATTCTTAAACTCCTCACACATTTTTATAAACATTTTAGTCTACATTGGATATCCATCGAAAACTCTCGTAGAATTTTCTCGCGCGAACAAGTACGCGCAGGTTTAACAGTCCCGAGTCATAAACCGTTTTTTGTTTTCAAAAAACTTATGTTCTTATTGGCACGCATGTACAAGTTCTTGCTGATGAAAATCGTTCAGAAAAACTTCGGACACATAAAGTCATTTTTTACATCCCTAATTTTCTAGTCAGTCTTGCGACGCCTGCTTCGATTTCTATTTCGCCTAGACGCCCTCAACTATGCTTTACGCTCATTGGGAGCCATAAGTGCCCAGACGCTCATTGGTCCTTCCTTGGGGGCCCTATCATCCCTATCAACTACCCCTGAACCTCGCTCATTGGGAGCCATAAATGCCCAGACGCTGATTGATCCTTCTCCGGACCGATGCCACCCCCGCCCTTACAATTCCTCACTCAACCGACGCCAACTTGCTCTCATACACGTTTGACCGCACGAGGCAACAACATCGGAGCGCCGCCATTGCCAGTACCAGCCACGCTTTGAAACGGATTTTTAAATAAATATATACTCTTTTAATAAAGAATTCTTTTACTCAAGAACATTCTCGAACTTTTCTCCCACATAAATTCCTCAAAAAAAATTTAAATACACATTTTTAGAAAATTAGAAAAATTTATAAAAAATTTATAAAAAATTTAGGGGTCATAAATCATGTCACTTTTCCATCCCCTCCAGTGGGCGTGGCCAATCATCACCAAGGGAGGGAGAAAACCACCCTGGTGGGGCAATGGCGCCAGAAGTGGTGGAGGGGCCAAGTGGAGGGGGTTTGTTTTGACGCGCCATAAGTGCCCACATACTACTGTCCTTGTCTCTCTAACAATGTTCTATGGTTGATGTCACTTGTATCGGTAACAGTAGTCACGATAGTACGCTTCAAGACCTTCTTAAAAGGTATGTTTATTCTTTATTTTGTGCTAAAAACGCCATTATAAAATGGTAATAACACAACTTGTTTAAAATATTATAGATGTGTCAGTAAGTTTTATAACTTATTTTTAAGAGTATTTCTTAATTATATTTGTTCTGTGTAATTATATATATAACATTAAAATCAGGAATTTATCTCTTCTTCGATATATTTTATCATAAATGAAAAATTCATCAAACTTTTAGTCGTCTTTTGGATGTTAGGACAAATGAGAAAGAAAGCCGATGAGGTAAAACTCACTATTTTAATAAATATTTCTTAATTTTTGTGTAACATTTTAAACAAAAAAAAAGAAAATATGTATAACATATCTATTTTTTATTTTATCATAATAGCATCGAGATATTCAAGCGTCTGCGCATCATACGAGCTGCGCTATGTATAGACGCTGATACGCTTGGGGCATTGGTTCCTTCATGCAAATTATATATATGTTCATTGCAGGGTCGGTCATCGGCCAAAGCACACGTTCTTCTTCAAGTAAGAACGTGCTAAAATTGTCTCTTCAAATTTTTTATAAATTTTTGCTCGAGAATCAGTGTAATTGTAAACTTAAAAATGAAGATATAAACAATCACAAAAGAAATTGTATACATTTGTTTTCTCAGTAATGTTTCTTACACAAAAGTAAATATTCCGCGATGAAGTGCAATTGAAATAAATTAAGTGTAATGTGATGTATTGTGCCGCGTGAAAAATATAAAAAACTCTAAAATAAATAGAACTTGCTGTTTTAATGTAAGTGAAATTGAATGTGGAAATGTTTAATGAACAAACAAGCTTGATAAAAACTATCAACTGTTAAATAATGTTGAATTAAATAACGTGTAAGATTAGATGTTTTTGAGCTAAAAAAAATACAAAAGTAAAAGAAGAATGTACAAAAGTATTTGGAAAACACTCTGGAAACACTCTATTTAACACAAAATAAGGTAAAGATCTTAAATTCATAAAATTATGGAAAGCGAGAGATACCATTTTTTGACTTTTTGATATATTATGTTATAAAAATAAAAAATGAGAGAGAGAGAAATAGATCGACTAAATTTAAATTTAGTACATATATGTACTGTATATAGTACATATATGTACATACGTATTGTTATGTTAGTAATTTAGATTTTTGTAACATTTCACGATGTAATATTACATAACCAACTGTTTTTTACTTGTTTAAGAAATTAGAATTAGAAGCTTATCTAAATATCATTTTTTAATTGAATGTTATTCTTAGAAATAGAGAAACGCATATACATATATTGGACTGAATATACAAAGCATTTCAGTCATTTTCGTGAATTTCTCGGCAAAACAATTTGCGTTCATAATTTTTATTTACTTGGCTGCGTTAGACACTTGATTGGATTATCAAATTAGTATTCGTAGAAATATATGCAATTGCAACTCATGAAAAAATTGTAAATTTTAACACATAAAACAGCACTGCAAGCTCGACAATTATATCTAAGGAAACATTTGTTTTTCGTGTGCAATCTTTGTAAAGCAACGAAAGAAATTATTTGATCACCGAGTACTCATCTGTAAAAAACGTATGATAATTATATTTTTAATATTATTCCAATAGATGTGTGCATAATATATCTATGAAGTAAAGAAACTTTTAAAAAGATAAATAATTGAAAAGTGCAAAAACATAATTCCATAACAAAAATAGTTACACAAAATTTTTTTATATTTAAAATTAATTGTTTTTATCTTTATATATATATAAAAGTTTTCCATATAAAAATTTTACATATATAAATATTTTAAAATGTTATATGAATAAAAGTTAATGATGAATAATCTAAATAAATTGATCACTGTCAAAACATCAGTTTCTACAAAACTTTTTTATATATAAAACTGCATGTTTTAATTATATATAAACTTGTATTTAAAAATAGAGATAAGTAAGAAATAAAAAAAAGTTTTAAATAAATTAAGGTTTGATACACTGTGTTATACATATATATATATATATATACAGGGTCCGCCACTTAAATCCGGACAAATTTGAATTTGACATTCCCATCATATTAGAATGCAGCAGTAGATGCCATATAACCTAAAGATAGGTTAGAGACGTCGATAAGACATTAATAACCTTAAAATGGCCGAGTCGTTCAGGAAGACGCCGGAATATAATCGAAGAGCGGCGGTTATTGAAGGTGTCCGCGCCGGAAGAACGCCAAACGAAATTATTAAGTTCTTCGGATACCCCAG
>NW_018023915.1:0-1657 GCF_002006095.1 Pseudomyrmex gracilis | reverse complement strand
ATATATATATATATATATATATATTTACATATTTTTTTTAGAATACAAAGGTTTAGAATACAAAGTTTTTCCAAGTTGCGACATTTTCTTCCTTTGAAGCTTATTGATCTTGATGTTGTGGTAGTTTGTGAAAAATCCTATTGTATGTACGAAAATATGTGAAATTTCCAATACTAAGGAAACATGAGATATTGATTGTATTTCTTATTCTTAGGAATTAGAGTATAATTCTGAAAATCTGTTATAAAATTACACTTGTATTGTAAGCTTTCTTTTTTTTTCTTTTTTTTACATATATTCTAGATATTTTTAAAAATATTTGTAACTTAATATTATATAAAAATTAAAAACTTGACAAAAAGAAAACAGAGATAATTTATAATTCAACTCTTCAATTTGATTACTTAAAGATTTTAAAGTGACACAGTGTAAAATAAGTTTATATAATATTTGTATATTTCCGATATTATACAAAATAGATTTATTAGGAAACCTTTATTCCCTCTTCCGAATGAGGGCTAGATAATTTACTGGCAGAAAATGTAGATATTTGGCTTCAAACTATACATAAACTGTAAGAGTATTGATCACTCAGTTGTCGATGCGGCATTAAAGAGCCATCCACCAAGTTTTCTTTTCCATCTTAGATGGAAAAGAAAAATTAATATTCAAAGACTTTTATTTGACAATAAAATAATTTTAAAAGACAATTTTAAAAGATTTTCTTTATTTTCTAGTAATATAATACTTTTGTGTTAATAAAATAATACAAATTAGAATAAAAAATAATTTACTTCAAATTAAAAGCTTAAATTTTTCTCTCTTTTTTTTAAATAATGCTTCTCGAAAGATTCACGTTCAATAAGTAACTATATGTATGTGTGTATATATAGTTTTTGTACACCCTGTATACTCATTCTCTCGTACACACACACACGCGCGCGCGCGCCCAAAAAGGAGGTGTACATTCGACCGTGCTACCTCTACGTGGCATGTCGTAACCTTCAGTAATGCTAATGTCAGCAGTACTGTAACTTTCAAGTTTTATAACTCAAAAAATACTTAACAAAAAAATACTTAATATTAGTGTTTTGGAAAGTTCTCAAGATAAGCTACAATAATATGTATAATAAAAAGTAAAGGATTCTATTTAAGAAACAGATGGTAACTTTTACGTGACCATGATAACGCTATTCAAGGTCCTAATAATATTGCTATGTGCCTTAGAGCCAGCCTACAATAAAGGCCTACAAGAATAAAGCTGTAAGAGTAGAGAAAATAGTTTTTGGTGAAGTAACAACGAGAATAACAAAATGAGCAATTCCCATTTCAAACTGCCTACTGCCTTACTATCAGCCATTGAAAGACGCGTGTTAAAAACTGCGAAATAATTACTTCTATAAACATAAATGAAATAATTTAAAGAACCTTACTTCTTAATCTTTACTGCCTCCTTCCATTTTAAACGGCCCTTTACAAAACCTTACTTTTGTGTAAAATCAGGTTTTACCAAAATACGTATTTTTCGAGATATATAAGAGTTTTTATATTTTTCGTACACCTTGTATATGTATACATATATAAATGTACACACACATATATATGCACGCGCGCGCGCGCACACACACACACACACACACACACACACACACACACA
>NW_018023914.1:3389-9223 GCF_002006095.1 Pseudomyrmex gracilis | reverse complement strand
TTTTCTAGAATTATATAAACCAAATGTTTAGACTGTTACTTTTGTAAACTTGTTTTTTGACCTATTGTGAACTTGTGATCTCCGGATCATATAGTGGGGATATCTTTATATATATGCTTGTTGTTAGTTTTCTTGTCAGTACACAATATTTATATTTCATCGTCATGTTTGATTGACATTATTTTGTTATATTGAAGCGATGTGTTAACTATTTGAGTGAGTTTTATTAATTTGTTATTTTTTAATTTTATTGAAGTGTTTTTTTGCGCTAATTATATATTATTTCCATTTGATGTAACAATTATTACACTGAGGAAGGTCCAAAATTGTGGACTGAAACGTTTGTTTTTTTGTGTCTTTTTGAATAAAGACTATTGTTCATACGCTGTTATTCTGTATTTTATTGCTCGTATCGGCCTATTAATTAATTTTAACTTTTCACGAGCGATTGTTTGATTATTCTTAAATTCAGATTATATACCAATTTGACTCGAAGTGGAAGCTTCACAAGATATGTCATTAATAGAGAAACTTTTTTCTGTATATTCTGTAGTTTGATTATCTGTAAATTAATTATTTTTATATATAAAAAAATTATTTCACATACATAAACGTTCTTAAATTCAGATTATATACCAATTTGACTCGAAGTGGAAGCGTCACAAGATGTTTCATTAAGAGAGGAACTACTTTTTTTGTTAGCCAAAAAAATAAATCTAAAGTTCAATCACATTTTAATTAGATGTTATGTTTTAAATAAGATCAATCAATAAATAAAATCTGAATAGAAAAATAAATAATTATATTACATGTGCTACATACTAATCGGAAAAAGTTTCTTGATTTGTAGTGTTTAAAATTATTGCTGAACTTTCTTGATTGTTAATGTTATCTTGAAATTTAATAGGTGGTATTTTTGTAATATCAGCGATTTGAGTTGCTTCACCAAATTGTTCAGTTGCTCCATTAGTAACAGGAATTTCAATTTTTTGAAGCATACACATAGAATTTTCAGTATTTTCACTGACCATTAAATCATCCTCATTTGTAACTAATACATTATATGTTGCATCAAAGTTAGACAAAGTTTCAGTTTCATTTGCAATTATATCCATTGTGGCATTATTTGTAAACTCACTGATATCAATATTAGTAATAAAATTATCTTCTTCTGTATTAGACTACGATATCTGTCGACACTTCTTACAAGAAGCGTTGTTTGTTAGAAGAAAAAATGGAAAAGGACGTGGATAGAAATTAAAAGCATAGTAAAAGTAATAGTAAAAGTAACAGAAAAAATAGAAAACATAAATAGCAAAGTAAAAGATATGAATTAATAGTGGAAAATTAGAAAAAATTACTTGGAAGATTTTGAAGTGACAACCAAAAGTTAAAAAGTCCTTTGTCTTCAATTTTACCGTTCCAAATTCTTTTTTTCTTAGCATTTCTGAAAGCTTTTAATACCTCGGCATCTATATATTGTTCAAAATATTTCAAATGTTTCTGTTGTTCTTCCTTTGAAAATTCTTGAACATTAGTAGTGTTATTTATCTTTTGTGTCATTAACAAGTTGTTATACTGCAAAGCATCCGCAGAAAATGGAAAAAGTCCACATGCTCAAAATCCATTAACCATTATTTCTGGAACATTCAAAGTTTGTATGCTTTTGTTCAGTAATGACCCAAAGTCTTCCTTTCTTATGCGTTTTCCAGATTTGATACGCCATTCTTGCACCATTTTCTTCCAGGCCGCTTTTAATGGGCGAAAAAATGCTACGTCCAAAGGTTGCATTAGATGAGTAGCATTTGGATATAATGCTATTAATTCGATATCATTTTGAATACAAAATTGTGATAATAGCATTGTTAAATGGGAACAATAACCGTCGACATATAAAATAACAGAACGAGCGATCTCATTTTGTAAAAGCCATGAATGAAATATATTGCTGTGTTGATGCTCAGTTCTTGCTAAATCCTTGAACATGATATATCTATCTTTATCAAACTAATTTTAAATTATATTGCGTTGAAGTGTTAATGGTGAGTCGTTAATTTATTGTAGATTGCATTGTAAATTGGATCCATTAATTGTACTGTATTGTTAACATATTGAAATTGTGATTATTATAGTTTTGTCGACTGAAGATGACTTAAATATAAGTTAAAACGTTTTGACACACAACTCGTTTATATTATTGCAAATAAAACCCTGCATCTGGTTCCTAATGGCCGATTACTCTACACAATTTAGTTTTATCGAACGAACCCGGGGACGTCCCTCATAACCACATATTTTATATTGCTTATGTATTCAAAAAATGATTCTGCTGTCATCCAGCCTTTATCAGATTTTTCAATACCCCAACCATGTGGTATTCGGAATTCGTTCATAAAGAAACATAATCATAGGAGGAAGCAATTGACCATTAGCATTTGTCATAAAAAAAAAACAGTCAAACATTTTTTTTCATCATTTCGTGTAAAATTATATACAGCTTTATCTCCTTTTTTTACTAGAACGCGTTCTCCTTTTGGACAAAGAAAGAATGCTGACTCATCGCAATGAAATATTCAAGATTTACCAATATCGATGAGTTTACATTGTTCCAAATGTTGCTTTACTTCTGCAAACCATTTTCATAGTACTGTCTCTGTTACAGATGCTCGATTATAAGGAAGATTTTGTGAAATTCTTGATGTAATTTCTAGATGTCGTCTTAGAAAAGATTCGTACCAATGATGTCCAGAACGTCCATCTTTGAATGGTGTATATCGTGTCAAACTTTTTATTAATAATTATGTTACGTCTTGGGGACTCCACGGGCCCCTTTTTCTTGCAACACGACGCGCCAACGCATAACAAATTTCCTTTTTAGTAAATAATAAAAAGCAATAAATAATCCGAGCAGACCCTCTATCGTTTGGAGATTTGGACTCCAGACGATAGGAGAGCAAACGGAAATCACATCGGCGCCCAAAAAGATAAACCGCGCCTAGTAATAACCCGAAATTGTAAATTTATTATTTAAACACTCTGAGCAGCTTTCCAAACAATCCCGGATATCTCCGGGTCAAGAAAAACACCGCTTATAAAAATTTAGAGCAGCCGGCGCAAATAAAAACTCCGGCGCCACGAGCAATTTTATTATAAACAAATAGCAAAGGGTCTATATGGCGTGATAAAAAAACCAATACTCTCCCTTTTTCCTTCTCCGGAAAATCGGACGAGCCGACTGAGCTGAGAGATCGTCGCCGATTGGCGATCTCACGAAGTTTACCCGACCACTGACTAACAAATGGGAACTGGCGAAGCTCGACTGAGTTTTCCTATTGGGAGAGTCCTCGCTTCCTCAAAATTGTATATAAGCCGGGACTCTCGGGATCGGAAGCAGATAGAGCCGCAGATTTTAGAAGTACCACAGCGAGTGAGTGAGTGACAGTGAGTGCAGAATGTGAGATCCCAGAGTGAACTACTGCGTCGCAACAGCCTAGAACCTTTTATTAATCAACATCACTGGTCCGCAGCAAATAGTAAGTCCACATTGTAATTATTTTCATTCGGAGGTTCCACTGTTCGCGTACTTACCTCCCGACTTTGCGACTGATTTTTGGAGAAATCGAGAAAAATGGTTAAAATAAACAAATAGATAGACGCGCTCAAAAATCCGAATTTTTCGAAGAAGCTACTCACGGTGCATAGCCGTTTCGGGTGGCATTCGAATTTTTCGAAGGAGCTACTCACGGTGCATAGCCGTTCCGGGTAGCATTTGAATTTTTCGGAAGGGCTACTCGCGGTGTATAGCCGTCTCGGGTGGCGTCCGAATTATTTCTTTTTCCTTTCTAACAAGGGGAGACTACGACGATGGAACAATCGATTTGGACGAAACTTATAGGATCGATAGATGATTATGTGGAGTATTGCAGGGTAAAGTAATAAGACACACTACTCAAGCATTTGCAAGAAAATCGAATTTGAAAATTTCAAGTTACTTCATAAGAATATTAAATAGATCGTTTAATCGAAAAGCGCGTAGCGTAGCGGTAGCGTACTAGGTTAGTAGTGTCGACGCTGCTGGTTCGAGTCTCGATATATTTTTTATTTTTTGTCAAATGTTACAATATAATCTAAATGTAACTACGTTTTTTATTTATTTATTGCATGTTATAAAAGTGCATTTTTTGCATAAAAAATCCGTGATGTAAAAAATACGGTAAAAATAATTAGATTGTTACTAATTTGTGTTTTGTTTGTAAAAAACGGATAAATAATTGTACGCAATATGTAAAAATATATGCAACATGTTTTAAAGCACACACATTTTTTTGTAATATTTGTTGAACGTTATACTTTTGAAAGAAAATATTTTATCCTTGAAAAGTAAAAAACAGACAATGAGTAAACACGAGAAAATTTCCGTTACATTGTGAGAAACAAGATTTCATCCATTTGACTGGTAACAGCGAGAGTAGACAGAAAAGAAGAAAAGTGTGCAGTGCTAATTAAATTGGAAGATACATTAAAATGGAAGGTGTACCTGGTTCTTCATCGAATGAATGTGATCGAATGAAGAGCAGCCTGATACTAGTATCAGGCTGCTCTTCAAACCCTGATGAAGTGAGCTGTAATGTTCACGAAACGTCGGTATTAAAATGACACTAACGCGGTTCAAACCCGAAAAAACATCTTTGTATGTTAATAAATATAACTACTTTATAATGTGTGGAATCAAACTAAAGAATTATTCTTTGTTATCCTTCTCTCCGTACAACTCATTCTCATTTCCTCGTTAAAATCGCTAGGTTCCGTCCTTGGTAAATGAGATTTGCGTCTCAGACCTAAAAAAGGACCAACGAGCGAGTGTTCGCTAGACAGAGTAAGATCGGCGTACGCCGATCCGTTGACCTGTCGACGAATATAAACAAACTCGCTCGACTCTCTCACAGCGGGACTTCCGTGTCCACTGTAAACAGAGATATGGAAAACGACGCGTTTACTGTTGCGTTACACCACAGCCCGACCGTATTCATGGGCCAGGACGTAACAATTGCACGCTATTAATTAATTGATTTTTTGTAGTGGGAAAGCCGCGCTGACTAAGGTGCATAATTCATTTCACAATTTTAGCTTCTTCATCTTTAGTTAAAAATGGTGTTAGACCCACGTTTTTTCCAATTGGCAATTTTTCTTTGTATTTATAAAAGTGTTGTTCTGGGTATGCCCATTGTTTTACTTACATTGTAAATAGTTTTCCCAGAACGGACAGCTTCAAGAGCATTTTCGAGATCATCATCTGAATAGTTTTTTTTCTTTTGAGTTGCCATATCTCTAAATAAAACTGTTTAAAATAATAGATAATCATTGAAATTACAAATTGTAAAAACTCATGAGTATTTCAATACTTACTACATTTATATTTTAATGTAGAAATTCTACTAAGTAACTACTTATCACAAATCACACTTACTTAGTAAACACTCATACTCACAACCCTAATAGACACATTTGTGAAAATATTGCACAAAAGTGGCATCATGAATGGCAACGATTTTGCAATGATTGCACTAAGATGATTTGCCATAACGCAATAGTCGAAATAAACTTTTGTAAATAATATTTGTCACAAATTGCGAAATAGTCGTTATGCATTTTCACAATATATACCTCCAATAGGCAAATTGTGAAAATATTGCACAAATATGACATCATGAGTGACGACGATTTCTTGCATTTCTTCATATGCAATCATATTTCTACATATTTTAAACATCACATAGCTGAATTTCTTTTCTCAATTATTGAACAATTTCTTTGTGAAATTAATTTTGCAAATA
>NW_018023914.1:0-2294 GCF_002006095.1 Pseudomyrmex gracilis | reverse complement strand
TTTTTTTTCACTATTTTCACTTCTTTCATTAGTTTCATTAGTTTCATTAGTTCCAATTCCTGTATTTCCTGCATTTCCTGCATTAGTTCGTTCCATCTTGCTTAACTGAACACAGCCCTACCTATCTACGAGCGGTGATACGGTACTTATCAAACACCCTGTATATATACAAGTACGTTCAATTATTTATATATAGAACTTCAATTATTTATAATTATTTATAAAAGAACTTCGATGAACTAAACAAGAACGCGTGAAAATTCACCCACATTACCCTAGCACCCTCACCATGAAAAAACGAGGTCTCATTTACCGAAAAATTTAGTGCTATTTAGTTGCAATTATTTGCCGTTAAAACAAAATTTTTTGCTTTTCACTATTTGCTACAATTTATACTTAAAGTTGGGGGTGCTGAATAAATGCTAAGCTACAACCCACCACACAACAACGTCAAGAACAAACCTAAAAACAAAAATATACACACATCATACTTATTTGCTCGGTTTTTGTTCTACGATAGCAACACAATATTTATAAAACTCCTATTATTTAAAAAAAAATTGCCACTACTGTACTATGCGAAATTCTATACAATACCATGAATTGCTCAATCAATTTCTTCATCAAAACACTTCTAAATTTATTTCTTTTATAGAAGTCCACCTACAAATTTGTTGCTCATTGTTTCTTGCAAAACAGAGAGAGGGTGTTTCATTAAGCACAAAAACAAAGTACATTAACACCATTCCTTGCTTGATCCTATTTGTTATCAAACTACTTCTAGATTTATTTGCTTTATAAATGTCCCGCTAGAAATTTGTTGCTCAACGTTTCTTGCAGAACAGAGGGGGGGTGCTTCATTAAGCACAACAGTAAAGTACATTAACACCGTTAATTGCTCGATCCTATTTGTTATAGAACTACTTCTAGATTTATTTGCTTTATAGATGTCCCGCTAGGAATTCGTTGCTCAACGTTTCTTGCAGAACAAAGAAGGGGTGCTTTATTAAGCACAAAAACAAAGTACATTAACATTATTAATTCCTCGATCCTATTTGTTAGAGAACTGCTAGCGTTAATTGGTCTATAGATGTTTAGCTACGAATTTTTTGCTTATTGTTTCTTGCAAAACAGAATAGAGATGCTACATTACACAAAGGAGTAAAATATATACTACCATGATCAAAAAATAACCGGAATTTTTAATTTAAACCTCGCGGGCTTATCGGTTTAGAATTCTGTTGTTTGTGTCACGTTGGCAGCACTGTTACGGACACCCATGCCAAGCTTCTGCTTATCAGCTGTTTATTTACCTTTATGACAGTGATTTCTTTACATTAAGGTTTTACATCGCGGCGATTTTTACAATGGATTCAAAACTTGAACAACGTTCCTGCATTAAATTTTGCTATAAAAATGAAATTAAGTGTTCCGACACATTAAAAATGTTACAAAAGTGTTATGGTGACGATACTCTATCGAAAACACAGGTGTACCAGTGGTATGAACGCTTTAACAGTGGTCGTGCAGCTGTTGAGGACGATGCTCGTCCTGGGAGGCCATCGACATCGAAAACTGATGAAAACGTCGATGAAATCCGACAATTGTTGATCGAAAATCGCAAATTGACGATAAGGGAGATAGCTGAGACCACCAACATATCATTCAGATCCGTTCAGAGCATTTTGCGTGAGGATTCGGGTCTGAGGCGAGTGACTGCGAGATTGGTGCCAAAAGAACTGAATTTCGTGCAAAAATTGCATCGCTCTGAAATTTCAAAAGAGATGGTTTCCATGGTCGATTCCGACCGAACAATCATCCAACGCATAATTACAGGTGACGAGACGTAGGTGTATGAGTACGACACGCAAACACAACATCAATCAAGTGAATGGCGAGCTAAAGATGAGCCAAGACCNAAAAAACCACGTCGATTTCAATCAAAGAAAAAAGTCATGCTTACTGTTTTCATTGATTACAATGGTGTCGTTCATCATGAATTCCTCCCAAAAGGCCAGACAGTCAACAAGGAATATTACCTAGAAGTTATAAAACGGTTACGCGAAGCTATCCGCAAAAAAAGACCTGCTTTGTCGGGCAACAACTCGTGGATTCTCCATGACGATAATGCGCCATCTCATAATGCGTTGATTATTCGTGAGTTTCTCGTCAAAAACAACACCAATACCATTCAACAACCGCCCAATTCACCTGATCTAGCACCATGTGACTTCTTCCTATTCGATCGACTCAAAAAACCACTACGAGGAACTCGTTTTGAGAGTGTGGAGGCA
>NW_018023913.1:6728-9645 GCF_002006095.1 Pseudomyrmex gracilis | reverse complement strand
AAGACTTACTTAAAGAAGAATTTCTCGACGAAGATTACCTTATATTGCGACTGTGAATTATATCGTTCTTGAGATGATCTTAATTAAATAAGACCATCTTCACCGAGACAGTCTTAAGCATTACCTTGAGCTTCGACTATGAATACGGCCCTAGGTATACTACTCATGCCAGCATTTGACAATACTTGGAATATAGTGGTTTGTAACTTTTACGCGTATCTCGTAAACCAGAAGAGATATCCCAAAACTGACTTCACAGGTATCTTTAGTTTAGACTTAACTTCATCATGAAAAATAGTGAAAGTAAACAATTTGATTATCTCGAGAACTAATAAACTTAGAGAAAAATGGTTTTCGGATTAGTGTTTCTAATACTTAGTTGCAAAATACTGCAAATTTAAAAGTCAATAATTTTTATTTTTTAAACAATGAATTGTTAAATAACAATTTTCAGAATTTCTAACCTGACTGGTATTTTGCAGTTTAAAGTGCTGATTCTTATGGTGCAAACAGTTTTCTTCTTTTTCTTTTAGTTATTGAGTTATTAAGTTTGCAACTACTACGGTGCCAGATAGTTCGAATCTAAGGACGGTGTCTTACCGACTTACGCTTACCCTTTATGATGGTAACTCTTAGTTACCGACACTACGTACGGAATACCGATTTTTGACGATGGTAACTTACCGATTTCTGGTCTCTTTTCTGGTTTTTTGCCCGACCAATCAGAAACGTTTGTCGCTATTTTACCGACTTAGGGAATAAATTTTGAAACGAAACTTACTGTAGGTTAATGCTGGCGGTTTAAGCCATCAAACTAACCAATAATATTTTTGACCAATCAGGACGCGAGTTACTAGATGTGGCCACTCAGACACTTTGTCGATGGAAAAGAGTCCAGAACGTAAGAATAACCAATTACAACACACTTACACTTAAAAGGGAAGTCACTACGAATACTTTAGAGTTATTTTACATTGCTCTTAACTTATTATTAAAGAATTATGTCGTAGTTTACCGTCATTGCGGACGAGTGGGAGAAAAAAAATGTCGGAACGTGACACGTGTAGATAAACGTGTGAATCATATAGACCGTCCACTCGCACATTCCACTTTTTAACGTCCGTCAAACGATTATCGTCACTCGACGCTCCAACCCATAACAAATAACCGCCGCTATCTACCACCGTCGCTACGCGCAGATAATCGTCATCAACAAATCTTTTATTGCTCGCCGAACGATTATCGCAGGCCCCGTGAAGAAACACCACTCGACAGACGAGCCGACAGGAAATTTGATACGCCGCGTAGAAACAACGCCAGGCCTTCACTCCCACGAGACACTCGAGATCGACGAGACGAGAAACCTTCGGGAAGCCGAAACAAAAACAGATAAGTGGTGCCGTTACTGTCAAAATGCGGGACATGTAATCGATGAGTGTAGGAAACGTCAGTTTAACAAACTCTCGCAAGGCGCAGGAAAACGAGACCGGCCCCTCAAGACGTCCGGACCAGGATCGAGCGGGTCCCTCTGCCCACAACACGCGTCCGGTACATGCGATAGACTCTCAAGCTGTCGAACAGCCAGAGTCCACGTCCTACATTCTAGATTTACGTCACGCGCCTACCGTATCAATATTAGCCATCGGCCTCTTACAAGAAACAACTTTCATGGTGGTCACGGGCGCGTCTCCGAATTTTATAAAACACAGTGTTACGTCCGCACCGTATTTTTACTTGTAATTTTTTTTACTATAGGTTAATTCTGCGCTATACTAAGATTTCCTACTACCATAGCCTTAAGCATGTACATACACATCCATATATACACCTCGTACCTATCCTATGCATCCAAATGCACCCTAAGACTAAGATTTCCGTTAGATCCGCTTCGACCAATAAAAACCGTCCTCCTGGACAACTTTCCCTTAGATCCTTCAGCCGTACTCGCATGAACACGGCTTAAGCCCCAAACCGCGCTTAAGCGCCCTTCTACCAGTTCTGCTCTCCTCCACTGACTCTCACGACGCGCTGGCCCGACTCCTTTATTCCGGAGCCAAGCCGAGAGCAGTTTTGATCCAGCTCTCTTTCAAGTCAGTCAACTTCTCTCCAAGTTCTCGCATCTCGACCGACGCCGTCGAGTCCATCCCGCTTTTACAGTTCCTCTACAAAATCCATACTAACAATTCTTCGTCGACTTCTAGCTGCGCCTAGAAGCAAGCGTAACCGTAAGTCATTTTTACTATTATCTATGTTCAATTGTTTTCATTATTATTAGTATTCAATAATTATTATAATTATTCATATTCAATTATTCTTGCTATTTGTCCACATTTGTAACCTTAAGTTAACTCTAGAATTTGCTAATCTATATGCTACAACTGTATCAATTCTACACTCAAGTAATATAATTATTGTCGCACTTGAGTAAACATAATAATAATAAAAATATGATGAACTGGGCGATAATAGAGTCAGTGCAGGATGGAATGCAGAAGTAAAAAACAGTATAATTTAGATGAAAAACGTTTCGACTTTATTTTTAAGTCCTTTTCAATTTCTATAAATAAAGCGTGTATTATAATAATGAAGGAAACAGATTAAGATTTCAGTACATTAAACAAATTAAGATTTTAGTACATACCATAAAAAACAAAGTGTAATAGTTAAAATAGTCAAATTATAAAATACATTTACAAATGTGTTATCAAAAATGTCAAATATGGATAGATCTAAATTATTTGAAATGTAACGATTGACTGAGAGGAAAGAAAGAAAATTGCTCCCTCTGTATGTGTGTGTGTATTAATAATCTATTTTACCAAGTAAAGGTAAGTAAGTTTCATTTAAGAGATCCGTGTCAAGCATCAAATTCAAACCAGCTTTTTGTTTTTTAATATGTAACATCTCAGATGTTAAG
>NW_018023913.1:3625-5233 GCF_002006095.1 Pseudomyrmex gracilis | reverse complement strand
CAAAATGTCACTTAATTGTTTTTCAATTTTTTTGATGGGATTTTTATGTATGGTGACATAAGTATTTGTATCAGACAGCATACCGTTGATTTTATTAGTATAGTCCTGTTTAGAGATCGCAACAGTGGACCGTACACAAACAGTTCTCCTTAGGAGAGGACAAACTTTCTTCACCTTTGTGGATACATATTTTGGAACAACTGCCAAACATGCGTTGAAGGATTGGATTAGATATAAGTACTGTATCATTAATACCATTCTACAAAATAACTTTTTAAAGAAGTGTCTCAGGGCAAATCTTTTTCCTAAACACATTTCTAACATATCGTCACGTTTACCGAAATTTATATATTACAAAAACCAAAGAAAATTACATTATCTCATCAAGAAAATACAATTAGAATTAATTAAATTGGAAATTAACGATAATTATAGAAAATTAGAATCATTGAATTTTAATTTATACAACATCACTAAATATCTATATCAACATGTACCAAGTAATATTTTATTTAATTTTTTTATATCTAGAGAAAAATCATTAAATGATTGTTATGTCAGAAAAAAACACAGTTTAATCAAAAAATACGCTTCAATAACGATTAAGGAGACTCAGAATATAAAACCAATCAAATATTTCGCTAGTATGAATGAAAACTTAAAGAATACAAATTCTAATAGTAAATTCATTTTTCACAAAGATGTAGAATTTAACTTTAACCNTCCAGACACAAATCCTGACAATTCATTCCATATCCACATAGAACCACATCATTTTGAACAAAAGGAACCGTTTGACATAGAATTTAATGAGAGTTGGTTTCTCAATCTCACAAATCACACAATTCCTAATGATGTTAAACATCTCATTCAACTTGGTGATAAGTTTTGCTTACCTATCAAACATATTAAAAATAAAGTTGTAATTGAGACGATCAAGGATGTCGAAAACAATATCAGAAAATTAGATCCTATAACAAAAACAAAAATCCGTAATCAGACGGTTTCCTATCTCAATAGTATTTTACATGATAAACAACCACTTAACAATTTTGAACAAAATTTATTAAATAAATCTAGAATCACGCACAAATTTCTTACTGACAATCCTGACATCCTCTTNACAAGAGCTGATAAAGGCAACTCCACTGTTGCGATCTCTAAACAGGACTATACTAATAAAATCAACGGTATGCTGTCTGATACAAATACTTATGTCACCATACATAAAAATCCCATCAAAAAAATTGAAAAACAATTAAGTGACATTTTGAAAGTATGGCTTGATAAAAGTAACATGTGCAATTCGAGCTGGTTGCTTGTGCGAACGGGTGGGACGACGCGGCAAAAGCCACGGTTTTCGCTACTAGTTTGAGAGGGGGGGCGCGCTCGATTCTAGAAGGGTTGGAGGAAAATTTTAATTTCCAGGAGATTTGCGCGAAATTGGAATTGCGGTACGGGGAGCGTGGAATTCAAAATTATTATATGCAATTTACGAATCGGAAACAGAAGAGCGGGGAAGATTTTGCTGCACTTGGGGCAGATTTGGAGCGATTGGTTCGTCTTGCTTACCCGGAATGCTCCTACGAAGTCCGGGACAAAATTGCT
>NW_018023913.1:0-1965 GCF_002006095.1 Pseudomyrmex gracilis | reverse complement strand
ATAAAGCAAGCTCCGAGGAGGATCCCGGTAGGAATGCGGGCTGAGGTGGAAAGGATTCTTCAAGAAATGAAGGATCAGGGAGTCATTGAAGAGTCTTTTGGCCAGTGGGTTTCTTTGGCGGTTATTGTAAAGAAAAAGGACACCTCTTTGAGGTTCTGTGTGGATTATCGCAAATTAAATGCGGTTACGATCAAGGATTCTTTTCCTCTTTTTAAAGTAGATGATTTTCTAGATCAGTTATCCGGGAACGAATGGTTCTCCACTCTGGATATAAAAAGTGGCAATTGAAGATTTGGCCAGAGGATAGGGAAAAAACTGCTTTTTCGGTAGGCAATGGGCTGTGGCAATTCACGGTAATGCTTTTTGGCTTGTGCAACTCTCCGGCCACGTTTGAACGCTCGATGGAGCGGGTTTACCAGCAATTGTTGACTAAGATTTGTTTGGTTTATCTGGATGACATCGTTGTGTTCGGTAAATCTTTCGAGGAGGAAGTAACTAATTTGAAGAAAGTTTTTCTGAGACTCAGGGCGGCTAATTTGAAACTTAATCATAAGAAATGCAATTTGTTTAGGAAACGGGTGAAATATCTTGGCCATGTGATTTTAGCTGAAGGGATCTTGATGGATCCGGAGAAAATTACAGCTGTGAGAGAGTGGCCTGTCCCACGGAATAAAAAGCAGTTTCGCAGTTTTCTGGGATTTTGTTCTTATTATCGCAAATTTGCTACAGGTTTTTCTTTGATAGCGAAGCCCCTATTTACTTTGACTGAAAACCAGGTGAAGTTAGTTTGGACTGAGCAATGTCAGGAGGCGTTTGCAAATCTTAAGCAGACGTTGTCTTCTCTTCGTGTGCTCTCTTTTCTTCTTGAAGAAGAAGAGTTAATTATGGACACTGATGCTTCTGGCCATGGTGTTGGCGCGGTTTTGTCGCAAGTTCAGCGGGGGACGGAGAAGATCATCGTTTATTATAGTCGGGTATTGAATAAGGCTGAGAGGAATTATTGTGTTACGTGGCGCGAGGTATTGGCTGTGGTTGATTCAATAAGATCTTTCTATTACTATCTGTATGGGCGGAACTTTCGGGTTCGAACTGATCATGCGTCCCTTAGATGGTTGATGTTTTTTAAGGATTTGGAAGATCAGGTAGCTCGCTGGACGGAAAGACTTCAACAACATGACTTTGAGATAGTTCATCGGAGTGGTCGAGCGCATGAGAACGCGGATGGGCTTTTCAGGCGACCTTGTGAGGAGTCTAGCTGCAAATATTGTTCTAAGGTTGAGGTCAGAGACGCCTTGAAGCAGGAGGAACGGGTAGCTCGGATAGTTTTTAAAGAGTTTGCGTCTGAGGAATGGCGAAAGGATCAGTTGGAAGATCAGGCCGTATCGATTATTTTACAGGGAAAAAAAAGGTTGTCGTCCCTCTTGGGAGGAAGTGTCCGTTAGAGGCCCTTCTTCGAGGATCTACTGGTCTTATTGGGACGCTTTAGTTGTTTTGGATGGAGTTCTGCATAAGAGGTGGATAGCTCCGAATTTAAAGTCGAGTTTTCTTCAAGTTATTGTTCCTCGGAAAAGAGTTGAGCGAATTTTAGAAGAAGCTCATGATGCCCTTTCTGGGGGTCATTTCGGAATCAAGAGGCACAGTAGTGCCTCGCGCCAAGTATATGCGCAAACGAAGTGCGCGCGCGCGGCGCGAGGTACCCCGTGGCTCTTATACGCGAGAATGGCCAAATGGCAATATCGAGATTTTCCGATCTCAACAACGGCTAAACCGATCGAGTTCGGCCTAGACTCAATCGAAAGTTGAGATCGAGGCACAAGAAAAAGTATTTCACGGTTTTTTTCCTCCGTGGCTTCCCAACTGAGATTTCTCGGTACAAAGTCCGAAATCGCGAAAAACTAGGTTCTCACAGAATTAAGAAACGTCCACGTCGTCGGACATTTTAATGCGCGACTTCACCGCCAGAGC